>NW_022630995.1:46714910-46979434 GCF_010015895.1 Lontra canadensis
CTTTCTTTCTTTCTTTCTTTCTTTCTTTCTTTTTTCTTTCTTTCTTTTTCTTTCTTTCTTTCTTTTTGCAGGCCCTTTCTAACATGTGCAGCAGTTCGAGAAGGTAAAGTAAGAAAAAGAACGGGCCATTCACTCAAGTGATGTGGAATGTGAATGGAATCAAATGCACTTTTGGTGTGTACAAATCTAATATTTTGTCAAAAATTTTCATAGTAATGTAACTGGAAGAAAATCCTTCCATTTGTGATTGATATGCCTTGTTCTTTTCAGTATATAAACAGGATAAAGCCAGTTTTATAAAAAATGACAAAATGACAACACTGTACAAAATAAGACAATGCCGCATGAATCATAAAATACCAGTTATTTGTTTACAAGGGAATATATATAAATTTTGATTTCCTGAACTTTTCCCTTTGTCATATACCCTATACTGCAGTGGTTTTCGGTTCTGTGTTGAGCACCCATAGTTAAAAAGACAGCTGGGATATGAAGGAAAGAGCACGGGACCAAGTCTACCATGGATAGTAGGCACTCTGTCAATGTTACCTCTTTAGGAAATTTGGTCACCCATACTGTTGCTCAGTTTAGTTTTCTTTTTTTTTGTTTTGTTTTGTTTTTTTTTGTTTTGTTTTGTTTTTTCTGTTAGATGGACTAGTACTGCCTCCCTTAGGGATTTGCTGCACAGATCAAACCAGATAATTATATAGATGATTAAATGGAAAGAATTGTTTCTCAATAAGTTCATTGTATTTATTTTTGATTGGCACATTTATTTGTAAAAATTTGACTATGGTTATATAGGAAATCAAGAGAACAGAAAAAGATCCCTAAGTTTTTCTTCTCTGACCTGTGTTACCATTAACCTTGGGCACAGATGGGCCTTATCAATTTTTCAAAGAAAGCTTACCAGAAAGGTTTTACTCTTTGCATCTGTGTTACTTTGTGTCACAGATAGTGTAATGATAAGCATCAGCTGGTAGATATGACCTTTGTGGCTAACACCCTTGTCCAAAATAGACTAAGATCAACTTTGGAGCCGTCTATTCGAGCACTGGCAAATAGTGAGAGATATTAACTCCTATCTTGTGAAAAACCTAGCTGTGTCAGAGACAGTTGATTAACTACGAATACCCTGGAACATCATAATCAAAGGTGTACATTGTCCCTTTTAATAATTACCATTATATCAGGATGTCTATATTTTTTATTTTAAATATTTTAAAAATCGTAATTATGTCAACATGTAAGAATAAAAAAAAAAGAAGATCTTGTGAAATTACTGCGGGAAAAAGCCATCTAAGATACTTTTTAATTTTTAGGCGATTAATAAATGTTGAGTATGGGATTAATTTTATGTGAGAGGCATGTTTGAAAAGTTTCATCTCAATCTCATAATGATGTATTTAATTTGTAAAGGGTATTTAGAGAAACTCTGTATTTAAAGGTATCTTTAAAGACTTCATGTTAGGGACATCTGTCTAGCTCAGTCAGTAGAGTGTGTAACTCTTGACCTTGGGGCTATGAGTTTGAGCCCCATGTTGGGTATAGAGTCTACTTAAAAACAAACAAACAAATAAATAAATAAATGTCAACATGTGTTTTTAAGAAACTAAATAAAAAATTTAAAAAATAAAGACTCCATGTTATGATTATAACTGGTATTGTTGTGTATGTAGTTTTTGTTACTTAAATGATTATTTAACTAAATTCTATCATGATTAACATCCTGTGAAAGTTAAAATAAGTTAAGTTATATTAAAGTATTATGAATATCCCACTAGTGGAAAAAACATTTCTCAAGATCTTAACTACAAATTGCCTCCCATCTAAGTACTTTGGAAAGATTTGGAAATTTATGCATGCTGCTTCTTCTTTTTTTTTCTCTCCCAGCTTTCCAAACACTTGGCTTAAATTCTACCCTCAGAGTTACTTTTGACTTCAGTGAGAGTTATAAACTATCGTCTGGGAGAAGCATTTGGCTCCCACTTTTCAAGTCTAAGGTTCTCCAGAAATGTTCTTATGAAATGTGAGTCTGATTTTCACCACACAGTTTTACCTACATAGCATCATATTTTCCTTCACCAGCAAACACCAAGTATTTTATTTTTAACTTAGCAAAGCTATATCTGTATTTGCATGGTACTTTCCAAGTTTCCGAAATAGGCAACAAATCAAAGAATCTAGGCAAAAAAAGGACTTAAGAACTGAAAGATAACTTCTGAAAAACAGATTACGTACAGAAGCATTTAGTTTTATGCAATAGAGGGTTTTTGAAAAGTTGTATGCCAATGTAACATGCAGGCAAACAGCTTTCTATTTAAAGGGATACTATGATATGCAATTTATGAATAGACGGAAAATAAAATTGAATCTACCCTGTCCCAAGTCTTCTCACAAATATCATCTCAATCAGTCCTCAGGAGAAAGAGGAGGGAGGGGATTTTATTCCTGGTGTTTTGTTTGTCGTTTGTTTGTTTCTTTTAAGGTGGGGGCAGAGAGAGAGAAAGAGAGTGAGAGAAAAGCAGCAGAGGGACAGGAAGAGAGATAATCACAAACAGGCTCCACGCCCAGCACAGAGCCCAAAATGGGGCTTGATGTCACAACTCCGAGATCATGACATGAGCCGAAATTAAGAGTCGGAAGCTTAACTGACTGAACCACCCAGACACCCCTTTATTCCTGTTTTTACAAATGAGGTTCAGAGAGCATTACTTACACAAGTTATACCTCTAGAAGTGGAGTTAGATTGTCAGTGAGGTTTTTTTACTATAGAAATTAAAATGATTTTATTATTACAACCTGTTAGAGAATATCTTATGTCAAATACTCAGTAGCTGATTATAATTTTAATAACTTATTAATGAAAATACAAATGATAAGGAATTCAAAAAGATTTATTTTTAAATAGCCATTTATATGAACTAGTGAATGGTTAAGGGTGGGTAGCCAAGGAAAGGAGACCCAATACGCTTGTAGATTTTTTGGTGTAATTATTATTTTATTTTATTTATAAAGATTTTAATTTACTTCTTTGACAGAGAGATAGAAAGCGCAAGTGGGCAGAGCAGCAGGCAGAAGAAGAGGGAGAAACAAGGCTCTCCGCTGAGCAGGGAACCTGACGCGGGGCTCGATCCCAGGACCCTGAAATAATGACCTGAGCCAAAGGCAGCCATTTAACCCAAGTGCCCCAAAGTAGGATTATTCTTTTAAAAAGTAATTTACCAAGGACACCACAAGAAAAACACTGTAAATATAGACACAAAATCCTCAACAAAATACAGATGGCCCTTACCTTAAGATGGTTCAACTTACAATTTTTTTACTTTATGATGGTGCAAAAATGATACACATTGGGTACAACCCATACTTTAGATTTGGAATTTGATCTTTTCCCAGGCTAGCAATACATGGTATGATACTCTCTTACGATGTTGGGCACTGGCAGCAAGAGGCAGCTCACAATCAGCCATGCAATCACAAGGGTAAACAACTGATACACTTAGAACCAGTCTATGCCCATACAATCATTCTGGTTTTCACTTTTTGTATGGTAGTCAATAAATTACAGGAGATATTCAATACTTTATTATAAAGTAGGTTTTTGTTAGACGATTTTGCCAGCTATAGGCTAATGTAAACGTTATGAGCATATTTAAGGTAGGCTAGGCTAAGCTGTAATGTTTGGGAGGCTGGTGTATTAAATGCATTTTTGGCTTATGGTATTTTCAACTTATGTTGGATTTATCTGGACGCAACCCCATCATAAATCAAAGAAGATCTGTACTAGCAAACACCAAGCAAACCAAGAATAGAAGGAAACCTGTTCAACCTAATAAAGGGCATCTATGAAAAATCCAGAACCAATATCATATTTAAAGGTAAAAGACTGATGTTTGTACACTAACATCAGGAAGAAGGCAAAGATTTCCATTCTTACCACTTTTATTCAACATTGTACTGGAGGTTCTAATCAGATACTTTGGCAAGAAATTTAAATAAAAAGCAACCAGATTGGGGAAAAAAGCAAACACGGGTGCCTGTGTAGATCAGTTGGTTAAGCGTCTGCCTTTGGCTCAGGTCATGGCCACGGGGTCCTGGGATCAAGCCCCACATTGGGTTCCTGCTTAGCAGTGAGTTTGCTTATCTCTCTCCCTCTACCCTCCCCTCGCTCATGCTCTCTGTGTCTCTCTCTCAAATAAATAAATAAAATCTTTAAAAAAGAAAGAAAAGAGCAAAACTATTTTTATTTGCACATGACATGATCTTATAGAACATTCTAAGGATTCCACTAAAAAAGTATTGGAACTAAAACAGAAGTTTAGCAAGGTTGCAGGATGTAAGATCAATATACAAAAATTCATTATATTTCTATATATTTGCAATGGACAAATGAAAAATAAAATTAAGAAAACAATTCCATTTACAATAGCATTAAAAAGAATAAAATACTTAGGATAAATTTGATTTTAAAAAGTACAGTTCTTATGCTCTGAAAACTACAAAACATCGTTGAAAGAAATTTAAAAAGATCTAAATAACTGGAAAGGCATCTCATGCTCGTGGATTGAAAGAATGATAATCAAGATCCCAGATCTGTAGGGTCAACGTAGTAACTATCCAACTCCCAACTTTCCACTTTGCAGAAATTGACAAGCTGTTCCTAAAATTCATATGGAAATTCAAGGAAACCAGAATAGCCAAAACAATCTTGAAAAAGGACAAAGTTGGAAGATTTACACTTCTACTTTTCAGAACTTACTACAAAACTGTAGTAATCAAGACTATGTGGTATTGGAATAAAGTAGAAATACAAAGCAATAGAATTAGAATGAGAGCAGACATAAGCCCTCACATTTGTGGTCAATTAACTTTCCAACATTGGTGTCAGAACAGTTCAATGGGGGAAGAAATAGTCTTCAACAAATGGTGTTGTGACAACTAGATATCCACAGGCAAAAGAGTGAAGTTAGGCCAGAACTTCACAACGTATATAAAAATGTCCTTAAAATGAGATCAGAGACCTAAATGGGGGGCGGAGAGGGGAGTGACTGCTAAAACTGTAAAACCCAGAAGAAAGCATTAAGGTAAATATGCATGACCTTAAAAAAAATGCATGACCTTGTACTAGGAATGGTTTCTTAATCAACAAAAGTATAAGCAACGAAAGGCCCAAAAAAAACCAGATAAATTCATTTCATCAAAACTAAACTTCTATGCTTCAAAGGACACTCTCAAGAAAGTGAAAAAGACACCCCACAGAGTAGAATAAAATATTTGCATATCATATATCTGATAAGGATCTAGTATCCAGAATATATAAAGATATACAAATAGATACACAGTTCTTAAACTAAGAAAAACTACAACCCAATTTAAAAATAGGCAAATGATTTAAATAGACATTTCTCCATAGAAGACATGGAAATGATCAATAAGCTCGTGGAAAAATATTCAACATCATTAACCATCCAGGAAATGCACATCAAAACCACAATCTGATACCATTTCACACCCACTAGGATGGCAATAACCAAAAAGACAGATAAGACAAATGTTGGCAAGGAGGTACAAAATCAGAACTCTCACACGTTAATGTGATGGAAATATGAAATGATGAAGTCACTTTGAAAAACAGTCTGCCAGTTCCTCGAAAAGCTAAAGGTAAACCCAGCAATCCCGCTCCTAACTGGATGGCCAAGAGAATTGAGAATATATGTCCACAAAAAAGCTCATACGTGAATATGCATGGCAGCATTATTCATAATAGCCAAAAAGTAGAAACAACCCAAATGTCCATCAACCGATGAATGGTTAAATGAAATGTGGTGTATCTATAACATAAAATATTACAAGACTGCAAAGAGAAATGAAGTACGGATACCACAACATGGTTATATCTTGAAAATATGCCATATGAAAGGAGTCACAAAAAGTCCCATATTGTATGATTCTGTTTATATGAAATATCCAGAATAAACAAATCTAAAGGGATAGGAAGTAGGTTAATAGTTGCCTAGGGCTAGGGAGTTAATGGGTGGGGGGGGTGACTGCTAATGGATGAAGGACTTCTTTGGGAGTGATGAAAATGTTCTAAAACTATGGTGATGATTACACAGCTCTGAATATACTAAAAACCCTTGAACGTTCACCTTTAAATGGGTGAATTAGATGGTATGTGCGATGTGTCCCAATAAAACTGTTAACCCCCCAAAAATGCAGAAAAAATTAAAATGTAACTTATTCAATTACGTGATAATTTTTGTCTTAGTCATATGCTGATATAAATGTTCGAGTGCAGGCAAATAAATAAAAAACTCCATAGAAAATTAGGGAATAATCATCACTGTGTCAGTTGATTGACCCTCTAGCTTCATTTCACAAGAGGACTGATCCTATTTTAAGATAAAAATCATAGTTGAAATGACTGCGTACCAACTTAAATCCAAGGACTTCCTGCACAGGATGATCCCATTTGATCCTCCCACACCCCTGAAGAGGACTCCCCTCAACCCCTTTAAGAGCTAAGGAAGCTGTGGCCCAGAGAAATTAAGTACTTTTCCTTATCTCAGTTATAGATAGAGCTAGAATGGGAATGCCGGGGGCACTTCTGACCTTTCCTATAACCTGTCCTATGCTAGGCCTGCTGGGTCACTTTCTCTTTCATTACTGTTGGTGGATTAAGATCCTAAGGCTGAGACTTGTAGGGTAATTACATGATAGGTATGTTAATGTTACCTAGAGAACCTAAGAATTAGGAGGCCATCTCTAGGCGCTGGTGAGAGCTGGTGATGGGGGTGGGGAGTTGTGGAGGGTTGGAGTTGGAAATGGAACTTCCTTATTTTCAAATGTGCAGGAAAGAATGAAGGAACTGAAAAGAAAATCCCCACAGTTCCTTCCAGCTCTAAAGTTCAGTCAGTTTAAGCTTCTACCTTAATGGCTCTGAAGGTACGGGGAATACAGGTAATTTCTTTCCTCTCCTAACTTAGTCTTGTCCCAGGATCCGTGATTGAAGTGTCTCCCTCAGGGCTCCAATGACTACAACTTCATCAGGAAGTGTGTTTTCAGATTTTTTCCCCTTAGTTGTACTCTGCTGGCAAAATGCATGCAAGGATTATCTTGGCAAATTTCTTTCTTTTATACTTGTTTAGAAAAATTATCCTTAGGATACATATTTAATTTCAGTCTATACCATGTCTACTTCTTGTCCTTTGCTAAAATTGCCTTTCAGGGCACCTGGGTGGTTCAGCGGGTTAAAGCCTCTGCCTTCAGCTCAGGTCATGATCCCAGGGTTCCGGGATCGAGCCCCACATCAGGCTCTCTGCTCAGCGGAGAGCCTGCTTCCTCCTCTCTCTCTGCCTGCTTCTCTGCCTACTTGTGATCTCTGTCAAATAAATAAATAAAATCTTTTAAAAAAATTCTTAAAATTGCCTTTCAATATGTGACAAATTGTAAAAACCACTTTTAAAATTTTTTGATTATTTTTAGAATGAATAATATGTACACAAGGAACAAAATTTAAAATTTATAGTAGTGAATGTGCATGGAGTTGCCAGATCTAGCAAATAAAAATACAGGACACAAGTTAAAGTACAGTTAAATTTCAGATAAACAAGGAATAAATTTTTAGTATGAATTTGCCCCACCAAGTATTTGGGACATATTTGTACTAAAAATTATTTGTTATTTATCTGAAATTCAAATGTAAGTGGGTATCCTGCCTTTTAGCTGGCAACACTCAATGGCAGAGAAAAGCAAAAATCCTTCTGGGGGCGCCTGGGTGGCTCAGTGGGTTAAAGCCTCTGCCTTCGGCTCAGGTCATGATCCCAGAACCCTGGGATGGAGCCCTGAACTGGGCTCTCTGCTCAGTAGGGAGCCTGCTTCTCTCTCTCTTCTCTGCCTGCCTCTCTGCCTACTTGTGATCTCTCTCTCTGTCAAATAAATAAATAAAATCTTAAAAAAAAAAAAATCCCTCTGGCTGAGCTCTCCAGGGACCCAGTCAGTTAACCTTTCAAAAGGAAATCCTATAACCAATTTCTTGCGTATCTTTCCAGGAATATTCTATAATTAACTTTCTTTTTTGCAGCAAAGTTATCAAGCCTCAGTACAAAATAGAACTTGGAGAAAAGGATCTAAACTAAAATCTGTGTTTTTAATCTGGACTCATGACAGTTACTAAAGAAACTCAGCAGAGGCTATGTGATGCACAGGGGAGGGATTTCAGTTCATACCAATGGGGTAATCTTGAGTATGTTCCTTAATGTCTGGGATTATCTGCAAAGGAAGGATAGTATTAATGCTGCATACATTTGTAGTGAGTAATAAATAACACATGTAATGTGTATGCAAAATGCCTGGCACAACGTAGGCGTACGATGGGCAGAGCCCCTCTCTGGATGTTTTAGGGTATTCATTCACCTGTAACTTTCTTGAGAAGTTCATCATAAAGGCCACTGTCTGGAAACACAGGCCAGATAAACTAAGTCTGTCTCAGTAGAACCTTCTAAATTTGCCATTGGGTAACTTATTAACTCAGTTTTCTCCCTAAGCCTCTACCTCTACCAAATACATCATTCAGGGTCCTGATGGCTCAATTTATTCTAAGCCACTTTCACCTCATTGAATCTATTCCTCCATCATCCATGGATGGATTCAAAAAAAGTATTTACTGAACACCCACTCTGCAAGGCACCATTCTAGGTACTGGGGAAACAGTTTTGAGCAAGTGAGGCAAGATCACCGCCCTCATGTTCAGAGATGGAGACATAGATAATAAAAAGGTAAACAAGAAAGACTATTTTAAATAATGATAGAAATTATGCAAAAAATTAAACAGGAGGGGGAAATGGTAGGGACAGGGGTAAGCTGACTTTATTTGGATCAACTGCCCTAGTAATCGTAAATTTCTTCCATCCTACTTAAGCTGCTCAAAGCACTTTAAATTGAAAAGCTTTTGAACAATGCAAGTAGAGAGCAACAAACTTTACAATTTTAAGTTTAGACTCAGCAGTATGTAGAGACCAAGGTCTTTCTACCTTTCTTTGGAAAGGAAAGTCCCCATGGGAAAAGGAAAAGTGATAAGCACTCAAGTTTTGAGTGCAAATTATGAATGTGCAAAGCCTCAGGCTGATTATTAACATTTATAATTCACCCACACCACAGAAACGTACACACACACCCACACACACACAGTGCTAAAACTTGGCTGTTTCCACACCCAGATCAGAAGGGGACAAATCAGATTTGAATCCATTTTTCTGTCTTTTTACTTGTGCCAGTTAACCTATAATTTCAGGCCATTTCCATTCCTCCCCAAACCATGCTTCTTCATTAAGAAGTTTTCGTTAAAAAAAAAAAAAAATTACTCTAAAGGAAGTTGGGATGTATTGAGGTTTGGCATAAATAATTCAGCATCTTTAAAAAATCACAATATAATAACTTCCCACTTAATTTTGCCTGTTAGGTCACATATTATCAGAGCTAATATTCAGAGATAATTACCTATTTGTAATGGGAGTGATTCCTACATTATTTTTAAAGCAGCCTTTCTCTGCTTGCTATTTGCCAGAATAATGCAATTCCTGTTTGTGCATTATAAAATTAGTACAATTTAGATGAAGAAAATCTTTTTCCTTGGTTCCTCCCAGTGAAATGATGCACTTTCATGATGATTAAAAGCAAAACAGCTGAAAATGCTATATTAGTTCACAAAAATTTCTCAGAATAGTGTATTAAAACTGAAACTGACACATTACGGAGGTGGTAAAATCTACTCACATTCAATTATTTATGGGCAGAAAAAGGGTTGATACCATCAGTGTTTGCAGACCTACACAATGTGTTAACTATGATATTGGAAACAAGCCTGAAATTTAGGGTGAATCGTCTAGATAAGGATGTTCTTCTAAGCGGGTTTAGAGATTTGATTAATTATTGGACTCATAAAATTAACTAAGGTGTAAAATGAGAAATACCTAAGATATTATTATTTAAACTTTGCTAAGATAAGAATAATTTTGAAGCATGACTCCTTTTCAGCTTCTTAGTTGGCTCTCCCTCCCCTGCTCCTAAGGATTTTATCTTTTGAGATATAAGTGTATTTATTTCATTGCCTCATTCTTTTTGTAGAGCTCTGTGTGTGTGTAAGTGTGTGTGTGTGTGTATGTGTCTGTGTGTCTGTGTGTAATGGGAGGGAAATGGGGTGTTTCTACAGGACAGGTTGCATATCTTTCAGCATTAATACAACATTCCCTGTTCTACCTTGGTTCTTGGAGGTCTAGATTTTAAATGAATCTAAAATGGGCAGTCTTATTCTACTTACACTCTTTTTATAGATTTACTTCTTTTTTTTAAGCTTTTATTTTTGTCTTTTTAAGTTTATTATTATTATTTTTTTTTTAGTGATCTCTACACCCAACATGGGGCTTGAACTCACAACTTGAGACCAAGAGTCACATGCTCTGCTGACTCAGGTCAGGTGCCCTCAGATTTACTTCTTAAAAGTGCTTTTTTAGAATATTATTTTGTATGTCGTAACTCCACCGGTCTTCCTACCTCTGAAATGTGGATTTTCTTGACCTGGTGATAGCAATTTTGGTTTTGTGCAGGCAACACGTTAAGGCCTTGTTATCCTCTCCAAAACCTGTGTTCACCCCAAATCAGCTTCCACAGTTAAGAATACTTTAACAAGGGGTGCCTGGGTGGCTCAGTTCATTAAGCATCTGCCATTGGCTCAGGTCATGATCCCAAGGTGTTGGGATGAATCCACATTGGGCTCCCTGATCAACAGGAATCCTGCATCTCCCTCTCCCAGTCCCCCTGCTTGTGTTCCCTCTCTCCCCGTGTCTCTCTCTGCCAAATAAATAAATAAAATCTTAAAAAAAAAAAAAAGAAGAATGTGCTAAGAAACAGACTCATCAAGAATGCTGCTTTGAACTTAAGTTTTATAGGAATTTATAAACCAGAATGTTTCCTCAAATTATGATTACATTGGACCAATCTTGGTTATTAAGAAGATCCTTTTAATACCTCTTCTTCCTCTTCATTCACTGGAAAGCGTCTGGTCTCTTTTGGAGTTTGCCCATCTCGTGCAAATCCCCTGTAGGGTTTGCAAAACTGCAACCCATAATCCCCTCTTGAAAAAACACACTGATTATTTGTGCTTATGCTGGTTCCAAATATTACAATAGTTTCTGGATTTTTGCCACATTCCTCTCTAGATGGTCATTTGGGAGACTTTGTTTATAATGTGTGTTTTGAATGAAATTTTAAAATTCCAAGACCACAGGATGTAAGACTCAATTGTGGGTTAAACTTAATTTTGTATTTTTTCAAAGAGGCCCTTCTTAGATTACAACAATAGCAAACATTGAATAGAAAATGAAAGAAGGTATGTTTTTTTCCCAAGGATTAGTGTATGAAAGAATATAAGAGAAAGTATGCTATTTCCAAGGATTAGGGAATGTTTTCAAAATGGCCTATAGTGTTTAGTTGGTGGCTTAGGTAAATTAAAACATTAAGCTGTTTTATGGATATCAGGAGAAACATTTCTTTAGTAATTGTGGTACTTGTGATTTTAAAATCAGAAACAAAACCCTGAATTTAATATAGCAATCCCCCACCCCGCCCCAAGAAATTGCTTAAGTTCTTGGGGATAAACAGTATAATAACATTTTTAAAAATTTAAGGCAATGTTAAAAATATAAAAGCTCTTTGGGGACTTTTTCCTTCTAATAAATTCTATTTTTTCCCCTTATACTCTTTGTTTATTTTAGAAGCTGATGCTTGTTAAAGAACCCTCAGAGATTTGGGAACAAAATAAATTGACTTTTCAAAAAAAGAAAAAAAGAAAGAAAGACATAAATGGAACCTTCTTGCATCTGATTACAACCTTCCGGAAGTTTTTTTAGCTTTACAAAGGATAGACTCAATAAATTGGTGCCTCTGACTTTTGTTGTTTTGGGTCTGGCTATCTGTTACCACTTGGATGTATTCTTTGACTCTGCACTCTCATCAGACAAAAAACAGTGACCATAGCAGACAACAAGGCCAGCAACCTCTATCCACTGCAAACTGATGGATCTTTCCTCAAAATGTTTCAGTTGACATTCTCTCTATAAATCTCTCTCTCTCTGTCTATTCCTCTCTCTCTCTCTCTCACTCACACACAGAGAGACACACACACACACATCAGTGATTTCTATGACATAACCTTTCTGGAATTCAATAAACACAGGCTATACAACATGGGTTAACCACTTGTCTAGGAAAGAAAACAAGCAGACAGTTACCCACAGAACACATCTTACATTTAAGTGTCTATGTATGCCAAGAAAGTGATCCAAGAAAGTGATCGCTTTGAGTCCCTGCCTGAATAATAACAGGACCTTGAAAACACTATTGCTATTTTAAATGGATGTTGCTTGTTAGCAGAATGCAGAATGAATTATGGCCTCTATATAAAGCTCTTTTCTTTTATTTTTGACCTTGATCTTCAGAGAGGGCGTGGTAGGTAGCCAACTACGAATGCAAAGCTTACATTAAGTACATAGAAATATATTCTACTTAGAAAGAAAGTAGAATATAAACATTAATGTCACTGGTTAAAAGAAAATACTCATCAAGGTGAAGAATAAGATATTAATAGTGCCTGTATGGCAGCCTCCTTGAAGCTTAGAAATGGTAGAGAGTAAGCACCTTCTTTCTCTAAGCCACCTGACTAAATTGAGCCTCATCAATATTGTCCTAACACAGGGACAACACCCACGACTTGATGCTTCGCAGCCAGACTTGATGCTTCGCAGCCACATTCAACAATGGAATTTAGCCCCGGTCTATTCTCAGTGACGTGGAGCTGAAGAAGCAAGAGCATAGTTAGAGGTAGGTAGGGTGTGTGGGATGGGTGTGAACAACAGCATTATGTTCTGTAATTACAGTGGGAGATCAGTGTGCAAAATATTAGAAACTTTTCTATTCTAGAGAAGGCACGGCATCGGGAAGCTACATTACGGCTGCCGATTACAGAAACGGTCTGTCAAGGAGTCAAATTAGTTCCTCTAACCTCCACTTACGAAAGATCCCGAGGAAGGATCTTCAGTGGATGCAGAGGGAATATTTTATCTCCATTGCACCCTTATGAACTCACTAGGGCTCATTATTCCAGGTGCTTTATTAGCAGATCTAAATGGAAAGAATCTGTTTCTCCATGATGGATATCAGATAAGCTCTGCAGGAGTGAAGTGGCTTCCTGTGGTTGTACAATTATACAACGCCTTTAATTTCACCCTTGGGGCAACTCTGCAGCATCGCAATCTGAATGTGAACTCAGCAAAAGGACCCAGACTGAGGAGTCAGGGAAGCCCTTAGGAGGTTCTTTTCTTCCCTTCAAACATCCTTGAATCATATGATGACTAGTTGAGCAGGACCAAGCTGCTGGACACCCACTGCCATCACCTCTCCTCCAATCCCCAAGTCAGCCCAGTGATTGATTCCTGGAGGTAGCATAGCCAAGAGATGGAATGGGCTTCCAGCAGAGTGGCTTTTGTCATAGAACCAAGCCCAAGAATTGGGTGTTGTAGGAGCGAGCGTGCCTTGGGAATTCCTACTCATTCTTCAATCTCTTGTGCTGCTATCAGTCTTTCCTCCCATTCCCATCACATCAATGCTTTCTGATCTTGCACCCAACACAGTGCAAACAATCTCTGTTTTCCAGAAAAACAAATGCACAGCAACCACACTGTGAAAGGGAGGGAAGTAGCCCGCTTCTCCCCACACGCGTGCACGCGCGCAGACACACACACCCTCTCTTCCTGGATGGCAGCCGTCCTTGTCACTTCACCCAACAAAGTCATTCTCATGGAGGAAATGTGGAGGCAGTGGAAGAGGAGAAAAATGATCTTGTCATTTCCCCACTTCAATGTTGTCAATTATGTACAGTGTTTCATGCAAGTCCAAAGCTAGTAGGTCCAGAAGAAATGTCTGGAGGGGATCATTCCTAAGAAGGGCGAAGCCTGGTGAACAGGGCAACACTCCCCCAAGGACTCAGTGGTTCTTCCTTGATTCTTGTCTCTTCATCACCAACCCTATCCAATCCATTGGCAAGTCCCATTAGTTCTAAGCTCGGACCACGCCCCACATCTCCCTCACTCTCCCCCACCACATGGAAGTCACATCACCACTCTCCAGGTACCTGCATTACCTGCCCACCATCTTCCTACTTCTACTCTGCCCTCCCAGCCCATTCTCTATGGGATATCCTGGTGTGCTCTCTTAAGATGTAAATCAAATCATAATCATGTGACTCCAATTTAAAACTTCTCATCTACATGTCTATTATTTTTGTTATTCCTCGAGCTCTTTGCTATTGTTATTAGCATTGAAATTAGCATTGCTTTTTGTTTGTTTGTTTGTTTTAACCAAAAAGCTGTGTGCTGTTTTACAGGAAACAAACTGAAAGCTGAGGTCACTGCCTTCCAGACGCAAGAGAAAGTGTGGGTGGTGAGAAGGATCAAAGGGAGGAAAGGCAGGAGAGCCCTGGGGGGCTGGAGCCCAGGAAGGAAAAAAGGATACTGAGCTGACTTGCTGCAGAGCAGTGGCCTGGGCTGAGCAGTGGGAGGATCCCTCCAGGGTGTGACTCCCGTCCATCCCCTCCCATCCTTTTCTCCCACTCCCCCTCACTACCCTCCCCCAGTCCTTTGCTCCTGCTAGATTCAAATACCTTTCACTTCCGAATGGAGGGACACTTTCTTGCCTCCTCCTGCCTTTTCTGTGCTTAGAAGAAAGAACTTCACCCAGTTTTTCTTCCTGGTGACAATGTATTCTGCTCATACAGTATCCCAAACTAAACTCCCCCCACCAGGAGCTAATTTCTTAATTGCTTCCCCTTTCTCAGAAGATGGTAAAATTGTCAAACTGTTCTTTTTCTCTAAATGGCAACTTTGCAAGAAGATCTTTCAGTTGTTTTCCAACGTCTGAAATTTTCTATGAGCCATGAAAAGGAATGTTTATAATTCTATCTGATATAAAAAAAATTATACTGAACAATGTCCTGTTAATAGGACAGGCAAATAATCTCCCTTGGTCCACACTACCCACAAACCAGAAGAGAATCTCAACACACTGGTGGCTCTGACCAGTGGCCGCCCCCACCACCGCCCCGACTGCCTCCTCTTCTAGACTCTGGGTTATTGTACAAAGAATAACACTCTTTTCTCTCTAGTCCCTCCATGCACATTGATTTTGTCTCCTGCAGCATTTCTCAGACAGGTAGTATAGAACTATAGGTAATAAAGAGAAAGCAAAGCTTGTAAATGAATACTTACTGGCTCAGGGCACAGAAACTGTGTTCAAGAAGAATGCTTTTTATTTTTTTAAATGAAGGATTATTTACTTTATTATCTGTCTACTTCCTTGAAGGAAGCCCAGCTGGTTTAAAACAGAAATAAGGGCTATTGGTTTTTATGTGTTTAATTTACAATTCTATTCTGGAAGGTGGAATCCCATTAATAAATGAAATATTCATAAGTACTACAATATTTAAGTAAAAGCACACGAAGTCATCTACTTTGGAGGGAACATTCAGGGTGTATTTCTCAGCTAATGGGACAAATCCGGAAAGAACTATAGCATTTAAAGAAAACGCATTATTACTGGAACTAAACTTGAGTACTTTTATGGCAAGCCTGGACAGCTGCTTGCACCTGCCTGAACTTTTTTTCAGGCTAAAGTTATCTATTCCAGGATCCTATGTCATGCAGTATAAAGCTTTGGTTTCCATCAGTCACTAACCCAGGACCTTGGGTATGTTTGAAATTCCTTTTGGGGGAAAAAATTGGCCAAGCCTTTTGACAGCATTGCTTCTCACACCAGGCCAGAGTGTGCTGGCCCTCCATGGTGACAAGAATGCATATTGGCATCTCACCCTTAAAGTCACAGAATTATAGCATTTTGGTCCAAAAGGGGCTTTAAGATTCACATGGTCTTTACTTATTTTACATTTTTCTTTAACATTATATCAGCATTCCTTGCTCTCATATAGCAAGTATCCCAAACTCTATTTTAACTGGCAATACAGAACATTTGTATTATAGGTGGCTGATGGAGGGTGTCAAGACAAAGAAATAAGATTCAGCAGTTCATGTAAAGACTCTCACTTTTACAACTCCTGATATTTGAGGGAGATAGTCCAGTAGACAGATTAATGATCCGTTCATGTATATTCTCCAAGTTCCATCCTTTAACTTGGCAAAGAAATGGGAGGCTGCATGTTTCTTAGCTTCTTGCTCAAATGTAGTCACAAAAGTTAAAGGTGAGGTATGACCTCTGTTTATATACAGGGTTGGTATGAGAATATCTTTCACACAAGCAAGACTGAAGATACTGACCACCACGTCCAGTTGCATTATCTTCACACAGATTCATGCGATAAATTCCTTCTTGAATTTAGCTTCAGGCAATGATAACAACGTGTATGCTCCCTCTTGTCAGAAAGTGAAACCTCTGTTGTCTATTATGTTTCTTTTTTCACCTTTGCTGCCAGAAAATTATGAACCAAATTTATTGCCAAATGTAATCTGATAAACTCCGGTGCCTAGAAGTATTTGCTCTCTTACTTTCTTAAATATTTCATTTGTAAACTGCCTCAAGTCATTGTCGAAGTCTATAAGTTGACAATAAAAATTTAAATTGGGGGCGCCTGGGTGGCTCCATTGTTAAGGTCTGCCTTCCACGGCTGTGGTCATGATTGGGATTGAGCCCTGCATTGGGCTCCCTGCTCAGCAGGAAGCCTGCTTCTCCTCTCCCACTCCCCCGGCTTGTGTTCCCTTTCTCGCTGTGTCTCTCTCTGTCAAATAATAAAATATTTTTTAATTTTTTTAAAGAGTTTCATTTATTTATTTGACAGAGAGAGATCACAGGTAGGCAGAGAGGCAGGCAGAGAGAGAGAGGAGGAAGCAGGTTCCCCACTGAGTAGAGAGCCCTATGTGGGGCTCGATCCCAGGACCCTGGGACCATGACCCGAGCCGAAGGCAGAGGCCTTAACCCACTGAGCCACCCAGATGCCCCCAAATAATAAAATCCTTTTTAAAAATTTTTAAATTAAAAAAAAAGTGAGTAAAAGCAATTGTTGGGTAATAAGGAATGGTCAGACTTGCCCACGACACTTGTCTGTGCAAAGACCTTTCTGCTAATGCTCCCATTTTGAAGGTAGTAGAGAGATCTTGCATTTTGTATCAGAAAATCTGGGCTTAACTCCCAGCTATACAACTTACTCGCCAAATAACCTTACAAAAGTCACCTAAGCCTCCATTTCCTCATTTCTAAATGGGGATATTAGTGCTGTTGATCCACTGGGTTGTTGTGACAACCAAATTAGAAAACAAGGGGAGATGCTTTCTCAATAGTGAGTCATTCTAGAAACGTTCGTTGTTACAACTTCCGTACTCCGTCTTGCAGGACTCACCCACCCTCACCAGTAGGTGATGTTTAGAATAAGTTCACACATTCTCAAGTAAGCTTAGAAATCCTTTGATACTCCTCTTTTTGGGGGGTGGAGACTAATTTCTCTCCCCTGGAGTGCGGGCTGTATTTAATAACTTGTTTCTAGCAAAGACAATATGGCAGCAGTGACAATATGTGACTTGTGAGACTAGGTCATTAAAAGCGTTATGGCTTCCTCTTTGCTTTCACTCTTAAATCACTCATTATGGGCGAAGCCAAATGCTGCATCATGAGGACACTCAAGCAGCCTTACAGGGAGCTCCATGGGGCAAGCAACTGAAATCTCTTGTCAGGAGCAGAGTGAGTGCACCATCTTGGAAGCAGATCCTTTGGCCCAGTCAAGTTTTCAGACTGCACCCCCCCGGGGCCAACTTCTAGCCTACCGACTCCCGAGAGACCCTAATCTAGAACCACCTGGCTAAGGCACCCCTTGAATTCCTGACCCTCTGAAACTCTATAAAAGTAGAAATGTGTATCTTGCTTAATGCCCCTAAATTTGGGCTAAAATTCGGTGTAAGGTGAGGTAATATATCACACTGCAATAGATAACTGATAAAATGTCCACAATTACCTACCCATACTCTTGGAGAACACTACTGAGGTCAAATAACAGACCTTATTCTCCTCAGATGTTGTTATTAAGTCAAGTGTCTCAATATATAACAATCATTGCATTGGAAGTCGAGTCTGGATACAAAGATCCATGTTTGAAGGTACATTGAAGTTTAACCTGTTCTAGAGGTAGAAGTCATACAGTAGGCTTTCTCATCCCAAACAAAAGAGGAAAAAATAGAGTTGAGAGGGACCAGATGAGATACTTTGGGGTACTCTCAACTTGGTAATGTCACTTTTGGACCAAATAACTATTTGTTGTAAAACCAAAATTTATTTCTATAAGTAGGAAGTTATGGGTTGAAGAATTTTAATTACAGTAAGGGAGTAATAAGTGAAAGACAACCTTTACACATCCAGCAACACAACTGTTAAAGAAATACATCTGGTTCTGATGAATGAGTATGAGGATAGTATCTTCAGATTTGTAACCTTCTTTTGTCTTTACACCTCGTCTCTCACTTTTGGATTTTGTAGGTATCATATATAACAATAAAATAATTGCTACCAAAAAGAACTTTCCAGTTTGAGAGGTGCTTTCAATAATCATGACCTGATTTTATTCTGTAATTTGGATACTGATAATTTAGATATTATGAGAAAATGCCCAACATCACTTACTTTTAATTAAGTTTTCTGGATGCCTTACCGAACCACAAAAATAACCATACTAAGAGGTTTATTTAAATGCATTCAGTAAGAAAGGAGAAAATCAGAAAATCAGTAGTTTCTGACCCTTTTGCTTTATAAAACTTTACAAGATATCTTTAATTAAAAAATAAGACTTTACACTTCAAAACCAAAGGGGCAATATTTTCTTGATTTCAACTAAATTGAAATCAAACTATTACAAAATATGTCCAATGCATTTGATGTCATAATTAAAATTTCTTAGAAGTGTATTTGAACATACAATGTTTCATTCCACTCTTTTTCTCTTGCACCAGTTTATTTTGTTTTGTTTTGTTTTGTTTTTTCTCAGATGATTTTGTTCCATGTTCCCGTATTCAATACTAAACTGGAAATTAAACTTTGAGCACAATCTCATAGTAGGTGGGGATTTTGACATGGTGTTGGCAGCTTATCCCAGAAGAAAAAAATGCACCAGGCGTGGATATGTTCCTTTTCAAGGGTTTATTTCTCTTGGTGACCTGATTGTACTGTCCATAGCAAAATTCCTTTTTAGATGATTCATAGACAAGATTTATATTAGCAAAAAGAAAAGGAGGATTAAGGATGGAAGCCGTTATTTACGTCTTATAGAATCCCTTGAAATTTTGATGGTTTTATGACCCTTTCCCTAGATAAACACACACACATAAAGTTTGCATGAAAATTTATCAGGGGAGGTCATTCCTGATCTAGATAATTTGGAAAGGGTGAAGCACTTTGTTTGAAAGAGTTCTATGACTCAAATAGAAAGGGAGGATTAAATTAGAACAGAAGGGTTTTTAAAATTAACTTTGTAAATTCAAGACTAAGAACTGTTAAATCAGCATAACTCTTTCGTTCAGACATCAAAAATCACCATTCCAAGGCCTATGATTATTTACATGTAGCCAGCTGAAGTTGGGGGATACACTTATTGGATAATCCCATCTTCCTGATTTGCCTATTCTGAAGATAAATATACATCTTGCTTAAGTTATTTTTTCACTGGCTGCTAAAAGCGACCCACAGAATATAAATCTTTTTCAAACACTAAATATTTTATAATTACAATAATAAACAAGTCAGAGAGAATTTTTAAGATGATATAGTAGAGTGGTTTCAAACTCTTTTTTAAGCAATGGGATTCTCCGTAGTATCCTAAAATACAACATATTAAAGTGGCATTTTTAGCATAAATCGTTTTTATATGTTAAAATGGAAATAACTCCTTATTTTTTTTTTTAAGATTTTATTTATTTGACACAGAGAGATCACAAGTAGGCAGAGAGGCAGGCAGAGAGCTAGAGATGGGGAAGCAGACTCCCTGCTGAGCAGAGAGCCCATGTGGGGCTCCATCCCAGGACCCTGGGATTATGACCTGAGCCGAAGGCAAAGGCTTTAATCCACTGAGCCACCCAGGTGCCCCAGAAACAACTCCTTATTATAATGTCATTCCAAGAGGCTGTTTTTGTTTAACACAAACATTTAGAAATAGGACATAATGGAAAAGAGTTAGAGGTCCATCCTCCATTGTATATCTGTATTTAGTTTTGGCTACTTGGTAAATATTAAGGAAATTCTGTTTTGGATATAAATGTGTTTGCAAATGGTTACAATTTTTAAATAGTCACCTTTCAATCTCAGGATATTCTTCAAATAAATAAAGATGGGAGGAAATGTTTTATTCAAAGTCTACATAAAAACTTGATAGTTCATGGAAAGTCTCTAACTTCGACAAATTTAGCTTATAACCCATCTGAGTGTCCATTTGCTTTTTAAAAATTTTTATGTGATAAAATATACTTAACACAAAATTTACCATTTCAATCATAAGTGTACAATCAGTGGCATTAAGTATAATCACAAGGTTGTACAACTATTACCAGAACTATTTCCAGAACTTTCTCATCCCAAATCATTAGCTTTGTTTTTTTAAGGTCCACTTTTTTTCAATCTACTTTTTTATTAAAGAGTTATTTATTTATTTGAGGTGGGGGTGGGGAAGGGACAAAGAAGGAGAGAGTATCCAAGCAGAGTTCTGCTGAGTACAGAGCCCAGAGCCCAGTGCAGGACTTCATCTCATCACCCATGACATCAGAACCTGAGTCGAAACGAAGAGTTGGTCGCTTAGCCCACTGAACCACCCAGGCGCCCCTCCAGTCCGCTTTTGCAATTAATTTATTCTGTTACCCTCCTTCAGGAAAAGTCACATTAGAAAGACAGGTGAATTGTCAGCTGCCTACTGAATAATATTCATGTGAAACAGCTGCTTGCAGAGGGTTGGAACTCCCTATGTGAATTTTTCATCCCACCCCTGTCCACCCCGTCTGTGTATGACAGCTCGTCCAGAGCAGGGCTCCCTAGGAAGACTCCACCCTGATTTCAGGGGCCACTCTGACTGTGCCCTCTCCTGGAAAGAGAGCATGCAGCAGGGTGCTGAGCCTCTGAAAATGCCTTGTCTGGCATGAATCAAACCATTCGCTTTTAATAACAAATTTTTAAGCAGTAAAAAATGAAATTTGAATCAAATGTTTGCCAAGCTCCTAACGCACCTTTATAGAACAGCTTAGAAAGTCGGGTGTGCTCAGTGATCCGAGGCACAGAGAATGAAGTAAGAGAGACAGGTCTGTGGGCAGGTGAGGGGAAGAAGGGACGCTCTCCTGGCCACCAAATAAGGCTGCCTTTTCTATCGTGACACCCAGAGTGGCAACATCTCTTTACAATTCTACTCTTGAAAAAACCATTTCAACGCCACTGACAAAAATCCTTTTTTCCTCTCTCTGTACCTAAAAATGAGAAGTTCAAATATGGCGTGCAAAAACCTGCTATCTTCTTGGGAGGTTTTACTGAAATTCATCTCTGCTTGTCTAGTCTGGTGTTAGAATCATCCTAAATTAAAAGCAAGTCGAAGCGACTACAGGAATTGGTGGAAACATTTCAAATATCTTTTGCAGAGCAGCCTGCTATGCAAGCCTTGTCTTCTTCTGTAAGTGGCCCCTCAATGTTTATAGCTAGGCTCAGATCACCAGCCCCACTTCTGTTCAATCAGGTTTAATTCAGTGACAGTCATGAAGAGCCACCAGGTATGACAGACATTTACCACCAACAGGTAACGTTTATTGAGTACCTTCTATGTGCTGGGCAACTTTGGATCCACTGGTAAACTCATTTTGGCATTCCAGATTGCCTCCGTATATATGTGATCTTCAAATTGCCCTTTGAATTGGTTTTTAATATCCCTCTGGTTCCCTCATGGATTAATGAGTTAAATGAAGTCTTTAACATATATTTATTTTCCATTTGTATGAGAGTCATGATTTTACCTTTTTGAAAATTATATTTTAGCACCTTATCTGTAGAAGAAAAACTAAAGATGACTATGAGGCATATATGATAAAGTACCCAGAACACAAAGACAGCAAGTAGAGGTGAAAGGGACAGTCACTGAAGGGTTCCTAATTAGAATGTCAAAGCCTTGGCATTCTCAACAGACACATGAAAAGATGCTCAGCATCACTTCACCCTGGGCAGGGAAATGCTAGTCAAAACCGCAATGAGATATCACCTCATCCCTGTCAGAACGGCTAGCATCAAGAAGACAAGAAACAACAAGTGTTGGTGAGGATGTGGAGAAAAGAGAACTTTTGTTTGCTGTGGGTGGGAAGGCAAACTAGGGCAGCCACTGTAGAAGACAGTATGGAGGTTCTTCAAAAAATTTAAGATAGAACTACCGTATGATCCAATGATTGCACTACTGGGTATTTACCCAAAGAACAGGAAAATGCTAATTAGAAGGGATACATGCCCCCTATGTTTATTGCAACAGTGATTTACAATAGCCAGGATATGGAAGGAGCACAAGTGTCCATCAGTAGATGAATGGATAAAGAAGGTGTGAGATATATATATATATACATATATATATATTTACCGTGGAATATTATTTAGCCATAGAAAGAATGGAATCTTGCCATTTGCAACAACATGGATGGAGCTAGAAAGTCTAATGCTAAGCGAAGTAAGTCAATGAGAAAAAGAAAAATCCCATATGATTTTACTCTTCACTCATATATGGAATTTAAGAAACAAAACAAATGAACAAAGTTTATAAGAAAAAAAAAAAGGAGACGCACCAAAAAACAGACTCTTAACTACAGAGAACAAACAGATGGTTACTAGAGGGGAGGTGGTGGGGGATGCGGGACATAGGTGAAGAGGATTAAGAACACACTTATCTTGATGAGCACTGAGTAATATATGGAATTGTTGAATCATCATATCATACACTTGAAACTAATATAACACTATGTTAACTACACTGGAATTAAAAATTTAAAAATTTCAGGCAAAAAAATAAAACCAACTTGGCATTCTCAATTACAATACTATACCCAGTGCATAGCACATAGTAGGTGCTCAATAAATATTCAGCAAAGGAACTAGCTTGGAAAATAAGATATAGATAAATACCAGGAAAAAGAACATGAAGATATCACACACGAAAAAAACTTGTACACATGACATGAATATTGAATCCAATTTTTTAAAGCATGACAGAAACCTATGGGGAAAAATAATACATTTAAAAACAGTAATTGATCCAGCAAAATTCTTCCTCTCTGCTTTTGGGGCTGAAGAAGGTCAGGAGGGCATTTCTCTCAGGGAAAAATGTGAGCCCACGTGTACAAACAAAGTGTCTTCCTTCTGCTAACATTGGCCTCTGTCGCTATGATCCTAGATAGTTTAAATCCTGTGAAAGAGATGACTCGGCTCCCTCTACCCCTGTAAGGCAGTGTGTCCTTCCCACTATGCTCTTCCTGGTGCTGCCCTGGCTTTCTTGGGCACCTACGGCTCAGCCAGGCTAGGATTCAACTACGTAATTCTCAAGGGCAACCCACAGGAGCCACGCATCAGAGAACCCTGGCCTCACAGCCTTCGGGCTTCCATTCTAGTCCAGGACCCAAGAAAGGGAAGAGACTGGTCTGGGGGGTGCAGGGGATGGAGTGGGGATTCCTATATCATAAGCTAAGAAATTCCATAAATGTTGGATTTTTCATGAGTGCTAGTGTTACAGAGAGGGATCAGAGCCTAATTTTCACAAGTTTGGCTTTTTTACTTGTAGAAAACTATGTGGCCCCGTAATTCTCCGACAGTGAAGATAGAATACCATCTAGCCAAAAGGAAAAAAAAAATTGAAACCAATTCCACAGGTTGAACAAGGAAGATATTACTTGACTCTGCTCTTGCTGCAAGGGAAAGAGAGAGAAGGATTTCTTTACTCAATAGCCTTTCTCTGAAGACACAGAGATACTAACCCTGACACTTTGTTGGCTTATTTGAAGTTTTTCTTAACACAGTATGTGTTCAATTAAATGTCAAACGATCGATACTGCTCCTGTCGTCCTGATGTCATAGTGAAGCAAAGACTTGTTTTCTCTCCCCTTTAAGTGACTCTTTGTGTTTCACATACAGCATTTAACCAGCAAAGCCATAAAAAACAGGTGGGCAGCAGAGACAGTGTTCTGGTGTGTTAATGACAAAGCACCTCCAAGCCTGGAGCCCAGGGTGACGCGAGATCGTCCATAGATTGCATTTTAATAGACTTCTGTGGATTGTGCCGTTTCAGGAAAGCAGTGGCACCGGCATGGGCGGCATCCGTCCTCAGAGGTGGCCAGCCTACCCCAAGCAAGATCCCCCGGCCCCCAGATCTCATTAGTCATAATTGCCAAGGCTTTGCTTATTCACCTGAAAGAATGTGTTTTAAACGGGAAACTTTCAAAAGTATGTCTACTTTACATTTGCAATAGCTTCAAAGTTAGCTTGTCATTCTTAATGTCTTTTTTTTTTTTTAAGATTTTTATTTATTTATTTGATAGACAGAGATTACAAGTAGGCAGAGAGGCAGGCAGAGAGAGAGGAGGAAGCAGGCTCCCTGCTGAGCAGAGAGCCCGATGTGGGGCTTGATCCCAGGACTCTGAGATCATGACCCAAGCCGAAGGCAGAGGCTTTAACCCACTGAGCCACCCAGGCGCCCCTTAATGTCTCTTTTGGGTTATAAAACCTATGTGGTTCAGGGAGGGGGGTGACAATTATAATAAGTCAAGACACCGCCTGCCTGGGTAGTTTTGCTCCAGAACATCAACTTAGCATATTGCTTAACCCAACCAGGAAGTCAGGTCGTTTTCCTCAGTTTTAATTTCTTCTTCTGGAGTTATTAAGACCCACTGTTGGGAGCAATAATTTGAATGAGGATGTTGGGGCCCATCTTTTCATTTTCTTCCTAGGAATCAGGTACCTCCAGAGATTCAGAGCCTTGTCTGTTGTTGCACAGCCAGTGGGTGGCAGAGCTGGGATTTGAATACAGGTCTTGGGTATTTTTTTTTTATTTTTATTTTTTAAAGACTTTATTTATTTATTTGACAGACAAAGATCACAAGTAGGCAGAGAGGCAGGCAGAGAGAGAGAGGAGACAGCAGGCTCCCTGCTGAGCAGAGAGCCCAATTCGGGATTCGATCCCAGGACCCTGGGATCATGACCTGAGCCGAAGGCAGGTCATGGGCATTTTAAAGATTTTATTTATTTATTTGACAGATGGAGATCACAAGTAGGCAGAGAAGCAGGCAGAGAGACAGGAGGAAGCAGGCTCCCCGTCGAGCAGAGAGCCCGACGTGGTGCTCGATCCCAGGGCCCTGGGATCATGACCTGAGCTGAAGGCAGGTGCTTTAACCCACTGAGCCACCCAGGTGCCCCAGGTCTTGGGCATTTTAACTGAATCTGCTTAGGATGCCAACTGCCCCAGCTTGTCCTATATAGAAGTCAGGGAACCCATGACAGCAGAGTGGAAAGAACTCACCTAGAGAGTCAGATGTCTCAGAGGCTGTCTACCACTTTCTCTCTGCATGACCTTGGGTAAGCATATGACCTTTCTATGCCCCATTTCTTCATTTATGAGATGTCGATGATGACACATAACTCACTCATTTGTCATAAACATGAAGTGACAAAGGAGCCCATGCCTCATCACTCAAATGTTCTCTTTCTCCATGTCTTCTATCCCCCTCCCTCCAGGCCTGGTATGTTAGAAAGATTCTCCTTGATCAAAAACTCTACCTTCCCGTACCTTCTTTTCGGTTTCAGAAATTCCTCAAATTCATTCATCATCCACAAATACTCACTGAGCACTTGCTATCTACCAGGCATCGTTCTAGGTGCTGGGGTGTAGCAGGGAACACAACAGCCCATGTTCCTGGGCCTTGGTGTTTCCATCCTAAGAGGCCAAGGCTGTGGGGGTGGGGCACAAGAGAAGAACAGAGAAGTAGGTTGTAACGCATGTGCCCCACGTGTTAGGAGCGGATGAGCGTCGTGCAGGAAAATAAAGCAGAAGATGGTAGCAAAGGTTCCATCAGGGTAGAGTTCCCAGTCCATCTGTGGTCTGGGGACTCTATCTTCTCTTCTCTGAGAAGATAACATACAAGCAAAGACCCAGAGGTGGCAAAGGAGTGGACCAGTAGCGTACTCTCTTTCCCCAAACCACAGATGATACAGACAGCGCTGGGAGAAGCAAGCCTGGGCCCAGACAGGTCCCCGAGAAGGTGTTGGTGCCGATGGCTACATGCTGGTTGGGTGCAGAAGCACAAAGCTCTGTGACACTGGGTGCGGGGGTGGCCGGGAAAGGCCATGGTCACCACCGATGACAACAGCTGCCCACTTCCCCACTTCTTCCTGAAAGCTGATGAGGGGACAGAGGCAGTTGTGTGAGCAGCTCCTTGGCCCAGTTCCTCCGGGCCTTTCTGAAGGTCCGTGTGCATCTCTGGGCAAAGAAACGGTTAACCAAGCGGTTCTTCCCTGGGCTTGTAATATATGCCCTCCTTCTCTTAGATTCCAGAAGAGCCTTGGAAACCTACACCCCTCTCTGCCGCCGGCTTCTCTTCAGCCAGCTAGAGCTGGAAAGATCCTTGTCCTCGCTGCCTGCCAAGGCCAGGGGGCCCGCTGGGCCACATTTCGCCCTCTCGGAGGTGGCCAGCCCAGGCAGCTTTGGAAAACAGGGAGCTTAGTAAAAAAGTCACTTGGATTTTATAAAGTGGTAACTACTGTGGGGCTTCATGTAATTAAGCCTAAATGCCATTTTTCCTCCTGAAACTCTCGGGTGAGGTAACAGCTCTCTTTATGTCAACTCAGGAAGTTTTACCCAAGAAAAGGGGTGGGGGGGGTGTTGTTTGCCAAATCAGGAAATGTGAATTAACTGACAAGGAGCTAAAAAATGAGGCTGAGGCAACCCAGGAGAAGGGAAGTGAGAGAGAGCAGAAAGGGAGTCCTACAAACAAGCAAACTTGGGAAACATAGGCCACTTTTCACAGCATGTAAGCTCAGCTGGTCTACTGGTCGACCCTTCCTTTTTATTGTGGGTTGCTTTGAGAAACTCAGAGAGCCAGAAAATCCCACACTTAATGCCACCTCCATGAAGGAAAACCTAAGGTATTTACAGGGATTCTACCGTCTGCAGTGTAAACATTCACCTTGGGCATGGAAATTCTTGCTCTCAGAGCATGCATCGGGCTCCCCATTTCACACCACAAATCTAACTGCAGCTTTCTGCGCGATGTATGCTTTTAAACAATGAATACATTATGTAGATCAAATAGGACTTTCCTCCACTCCCCCCACCCTCCCCTGGTTATTAGACCTACCTCATGGCTTTAAACACGGTTGGCACACTCTAAGGACAGAGAAGAAAGCCCTGTTTTTAAGCAGGTGTTAGGAACCGAGAAGAATGAATCACGTTGGAAAAAATGAAGGCAAAAGGCAAGTTCATCTGTCACCAAATCTGTAGTGACTTTTAGAAAATATGTTTAACTTTTTCATTTTCACTTCTCTTCAAATCTCTCTTTCTCTCTTTTTTTAAAATCTAAAAACAGAAGCCAAAGGTCTGAAATAGGAGGAACTTCTGTCCAAAGAGTTTTTGCCCTAAACAGCTTTTTCTCTCCCCTACCAAGTACCCAGACCCGCTCTTGGTCAGGGCTGCCTGAGTCAGGAGGCTTCTGAAGGGACCAGGGAAGTGACCCAAGGCCCTGGCCCTGCAGAGATCTGGAAGCCACTGCAGCCATGTGCAATCACGTGGACCTGCGCGTGTCTGTGCACAGCGGGTACGTATATGTGTGCATACACACGCGTGCCATGTCACAAGGATGCTGTGCTGAGTGAACGAAAGGTCATCATGGTTTATACGTTGGCGTCTCAGGGGTCTTTCCAAATTGACAAACCTGGCTTTCCCATAGGAAGCTAGGTCTTTGATGGAAACCGCTCGACACTCAGGACTGTGGTGGTATGGAAGGGGATGAAGGCACTCAGGAAAGACCCCAACAATGCTTGTTAAAGAACCTCTGAGGTCCCACCGCCAGAGTCAGGAGTCAGGAACTGGTTTTTTAAGCCCCATACCAGCCACTTCACATGTTGAGGAACCCACCAGCTTAGCTGATGAGTAGGTTTCCTTCCGTTTCCATGGAATCTTTCTGGTAACTTTTTAGATAAGTGCGTTGCTTCCTTCTAAGGCTCTGGATCCTTCTTAACAATAAATGCTAGCTGCCTCAAACTAATTTGGGAGGCCAGTTTGAATTCTCTCTTCTGGTGCTTCAGGCAGTCCTGTCGCCTTGCTCCCCTTCACTTCTCTCCCGCGGATTCTCCTTCTTCTACCCACCCTTCCCCCGTTCCTTCTTTTCCTGGGCTTCCACGTAAATTTAAGTGGAAGCTGGGGTTATCAAAAAGAATGAAGAGGTAGCCGTTGCCCTTAAGAAGTTGAATTCCGGCCAAGGAGACAGACCCATTAAACAGATCATTTCAACAGAAAGAGCCAGGAGTTAAAATAACTCTGAGGTGTACAACTCGGAGGGAAAGGTATTTGAGAAAGTGCTGTGAGTAAGGCCAAATACCATGGTTGTCTGTGTAGCTGAAGTGGGGGTAGAGTGGCAAAGCCTTCTCCAGGCACCCCAGTTCCTCCTCCCACCAAACAAAAGCACATGTATTTGTCAATTGCCAATTCAAGAAACCAGAAGAACAGCCGGAGAAGCTGGGTATCAGAGAAAAAGAACAAAACTGATTCAAAGTTAGAATGACGAAATGGTACAGCCTCTAAGATGTCTTGGATTGAACACGCGTTTATCAAGTTAATACATGAAATCCACTCTCAACAGATTTTCTGAACTTAGACTTTTGCTTTTCGCATTTGCATGCGAAGGGCATGGCGGGGTGTGAAGCAGAGGAACCCGGAGATAGATACTCACCCCCCTCCCCATTCCCCTCAGCGGCTGCTCCCTCACCTCTCCTTTCAGCCTTGTTTGACCTTGGACAAGACACTTTTCTTTTGGTTTCCAGCTCATAAAGTAGGCGTAATAAATACCTTTGCTTCCAGCTGCTTGACAATGATGCTGAGAAGATTTAGACGCTAATTCTGGCAAAATCACCTAAGCCCACTGCAGGAGGAAAGAGCATGTATGCCTTTAGTGGGGAGAAGGGAGAGGCAGACGATTCACATTTGGTTCGCTGTGCTCCTTGCTGGCTAATTAGGAAGCAGATTCATTAAGGCTCAGGCCCAACGAAAAAGCCCAAAGCGTGAAAGAGAGAGACCAAAGAGAATTACATCATTTCCTCTGTATCTTCCCTAAGGGCATCCTGGTATTGGAGAGAATGACTCAGACCGCAGAAATAAAGCAAAAACAGCCCAGCTTCCAATACTGATTATTTTGGACCAGAACCTTGCAAAGAAGAGGATACTTTTTTGGAAAAATAAAGGAGTAAGGCAAGCAAAGAATGTGGTTTTCTGACAGGACTGAAAATAAAGAAGGGTAGGAAGTTGAAGCAAAATCATAGCATGTGCTGTTCTTTCCCCTCATTCCATATAAAAATCAAAACAGCTTATCGACTACTCAACACCGTTTTAGGAAATTCAGATTCAGTGAAATTCTTGGAATAGAGTCACTGGTTTGGAAGCTAACACTTATTTTTTAATATTCATTTGCTATTATTATAGGAATGTCAGATGTAATGGGGCAGATAAATTAAGTCAGAGGATCTTTTTATTCTGACTTCTGCAAGTAGGCTGTTACTCTTATATTGAAATTGTAAAGTTTCCTGCCCGGTGAATGCCTCGTTAAATTCATTCATTTGCCTATAGCAATAACATGCACTTAGAATTCTATTGTTCTTGCTCAGGTGATGACAGAATACTGACGTTTACATATGAACACAAGTTGGTTTTTGGTTTTGGTTTTTTTTTTTTTTTTTGGTTGTTTTTGGGGTTTTTTTGGTTAGTCTAATATACTCAGAGGAACCCAGGAATGATCCTTGGGCAGTGTCTTTGGCAAATTCCTAAGTTGGGAGTCTGTTATTCTGGCTACTGAATTGCATTTACACTGGAAGCCTGGACCCTGGACAAGCTCTGTCCCATCTCCAAGCCCCACCCCTACCAGACTCCAAGACTCTGGAGCAAACACACGCAAATGCAACCTGAAAAAAATCAGATGCTCTTATATTTTACAGCTTGGATTTAGAAATTCCATCCACCTCTGTGAGCCTCAGGAAAAACAAGGAAGACAAATGTTGGGTTTCTGTGTAAACCCATCCCCTGCTCTACCTTGAAATCAAGAGAAGAGACAACTTATTGAAGATTTGCATGATCAGAAAGTACATGGTTAAGGCCATTTGGGTTTTAAAAATTAGTGTTATAAAAGAGAAGAAAAGTACCTTTTTGGAATTTTTGCGGTAAGATGATGATTAAGAGGTTCAGATTATGGAAGGAAACCTGGAAAACATTTTTGATAATTAACACTTCTACCCTGAGCACAATTTTACCTGGTGTTTCTACCACTAAACTTTCTTAGTAGATGTTGCCAGTGATGCTAGATCTTTTTGGAAATTGAACACAGTGGTTTACAACTCTCCTTCTATGAAATGTCATTTATTTATCCATCCATCCATCCATTCACCCATCCATCCTCTATTTCCAGGATGTAGACTATGTGTTAAGCAATGTGCTAAGTACTGGGAGTGCTACAGGGAATAAGATGTGGCAGGACAGTCTGCTGAGGGAGAAGGACTTAATAACCTTAGGCAAGCCATGAAATAGTTCCTACAGTGGGCAGGGGCCCATGGGAGCACAGAGGAAGGGTACTAACACCATCTGAGGGCTAACGGGCATCCTCAGTAAAGTGATGAACTAAGCTGAGACTCAAAGATGAGCAGTGAGCAGGGGAAGGGCATGGGGGAAGTGTCAGGGTTTCAGTGTGGCTCCAATGGAGAGGGAGAGTTTGGGCGAGAGTGTGAGTGAGTGCTTGCACATATGTGACTGGAGGGAATGTGGAAAGAGAACAGTGATGAGAAGTAAGGTTAGAAAAATAAACAGGAAGGGAATTGCCTGGCAAGATAAAGAGTTCAGAAGGCAATGCAGGGCTGCTGAAAAATTTTAAAGTAGAAGAAATGGCAAGATTAAATGCGTAATTTAAAAAGATCAATATGGAGGACAGACTCAATGGATGACAGACACTATGGAGGGAGCAAAGAGGACAGTTAGTTCAAAGGTTGCTGCAGTACTCCAGGTTGAACATGCTAGAGATCTAGATTAATAAAAATGTATTGATTAATTCAACATGATGTATTAATTAACTTACTGAGGCATATTGGGACCAGAGGACAAAAGTGCATCTATCTCCATAGAGTTTAAAATCTCGTGAAGGAAACAGACATAATAGCGTAATTATACAAATAATAATAAAATAACAATTGTGATAAGTGCTACTGTGGCAGAGACTGCTTTCCTCCCACACCTGTTGTCTCCTTCTTTGTCCCAGGGCACAGATAAACTACATTTCCCAGCTTCCCTTGCAGTTGGGTATGGTCATATGACCCAAGTCTAGCAGGGACATGGAAGTAGAAGTGATAGGGAGTGGTAGAAAAGTAAAGCAAGAGGAGCTTTGTTCTCTAAATGTATGAAGAAAAGTTGTGCTGACAACTTCAACACTAGCCCAGGTTGTTGGGCAGCAGTGTGGGCAGGAATTAGCCCCTAATGGCTGAGCAGTTACATATTTGGGTCTATTTGTTACCTCAGCTTAGCACAGCATAAACTAATATATATTGTGAAAGAGAGTCACCAAGTGCAATATGAGAGCACAGTTGGGGCACCTGACATAATCTATGGAAGGAAAGTCAGGAAGATTTTATCGTGGAGCTGTGAGGATAATTCAGAGTTGACGGAGACTGATAGAAGTAGACAGTTCAAAAAATGCACAACAGATGGACTCCATAAGGCCAGATAAATGGATGTGTAGAAGGAGATGTTAAAGATAATATCCAAGATTCTGCTTTGGGAAATCTGATGGATGATAATGCTGGTATAAGAGCATACAGGAAGAGGGACAAATTTTGTCAGAGAGATAAGATAAAGTTTGGACATGTGAAATTCATGGTGCCTGAGGACCACATTAGAGATGTCCCGATTTGGAATTATGTTTCTGAAGCTCTGTAGAGAAGGATTAGGTGGCAGTTAGGGTTTGGGGAGTCTTTTCCCACTGAGTAATAATTGAAACAAGGGAAATAAACAAGATGGTATAATGTCAGAAAAGCAGAGAGTCAAAAATGGACTCCCAAGGGGCGCCTGGGTGGTTCAGTGGGTTAAAGCCTCTGCCTTCGGCTCAGGTCATGATCCCAGCGTCCTGGGGTTGAGCCCCAAATCGGACTCTCTACTCAGCAGGGAGCCTGCTTCCTCCTCTCTCTCTGCCTGTCTCTCTGCCTACTTGTGATCACCATCTGTCAGATAAATAAATAAAATCCTCAAAAAAAAAAAAATGGACTCCCAAGAAATACCAAATAAGGGAAGAATCTAGGAAGAGGAGGGTTCAAAGAAAACTCAAAGTGTCGTAGTCTCTTAAGTGGTAAGAGGAAACTGGGTGAGAAATTTATCTTAAAAACTAAGGGAAAAGATATTACAACTCTATCTTTATTTTCTAACTTAAATAAAGTTTAAATAAAAAACGTTGTCTGATACTTTTGCATAATAGGAATAATATTAAGATGGCCATACAACATTGCTAGGTTAGACAGCTCCTTGAAGGTTCTGGCTTAAAACTGTCAAAGAATTCTTAGATGATGACAGAGAATTTAAACTCGTGCAGTAGAAGGTTTGCCTGCAGTTATCCAAATTGCACAGATTTTCTCACTCAGAGCATCACATATTGGGTCACATCCCTGGTCTTAACAGAGCATTTGATATTTCAGGGTGCTATTTGTGTCTATACCATTATTAGAATACAACAGAAGGTGGAAATTACTTTATAAGTTTAGTAAAATATTCCATGGTAACAAGAGAAGTATAATCTGGACTCTTAACGTTCCTTTCATTGTGTTTTTTGTTTTTTCTTTTTTTCCCTTTAATTTTGCAAACTTGTTGAAAACAGATTTAGTTTGGAATAATTTTGATAACCAAAAAAGGACCAACCACTTCCCTCTCTTCTTCCCCTTTATCCTCTTTTTCACTTTTCTCAGTTCTCTTACCTTTGGCCAAAGGATTGAACCTTCCTCATTTCTTCTCTACTTCCCAAAGCCCAAATTAGCTCTTCTGGTTGGCATAAAGCATTTTCTTAAGGAGATTGTAAAGACACATTTCTGCCTTATTCCTCTGCCCTTATCTTCCACCTCCTTTTTATTTTTATTATTTCTTAAAATTTTTATTTATTTATTTGAGAGAGAGCATGCAGAAGCACACGCACTTGTGTGAGCAGGGGGAGGAGCAGAGAGAGGAGGGAGAGGGAGAGAGAGTGGGGGAGAAACAGATTTTGCACTGAGCATGGAGCCCAACTGGTGGCTCAATCTCATCACCCTGAGATCATGACCTGAGCCAAAATGAAGAGTCTGACACTTAACTGACTGAGCCCCTCCAAGCCCCTCAACCTCCTTCTCTTTTAAAAAGAGTCTCCTCCTCTTTCCTGCTTGTCCATTCGTCTTAGCCCTCCAGCTGATGCATCTCTTCCTTTCCTGTCTCTTCTCATTCTTCCTCTCCTTCTACCTTTAAATAGTTTCTTTCTTCCCTTTTGTACTTTGGCTTGGGCCACCATGAGTCAGTGCGAGATCTTCCTCAATACCCAAGTGCTATGTTTTAACACCCTCCTCCATAAAGTGGGCACAATCCTGCCTTTCCTCAGGCTTCCCCCTCCTCTATTTTTTTCATACCTTTTATGTATTAGATATTGTTTTACGTGGTTTAGAGGATAAGACATTGGTCATTTTCTCTGCCCTCAAGGAGTTTACCATAAACAAGTAAAAATTTATGGTTTCCTAAAAGCAATTATTGTAAGAGGTGTCATGCATGAACAGCAGAGGCAAAGAACCACAGTGAGTTCAGAGAAAAAAGGGACCCAGGTGGATTTAGAAAACCAAAATGGCTTCATGGAAAAGGAGAGGAGCTTTCAGTAGAGTTGTGAAGGATTTGTATTTATGGTTAGTCAGGGCTGTAGGGAAGTACAAAGGATTAAAAGAGTGACATTTCAATGAAGAGTACTTCAAAAATACAAAATGGGCTGTAACCTCAAGGTACTGTTCCTTCCATTTCCTTGCAAGTCAACACCATCAACAAACAACTTCAAAATCCTCCAACGTTTGGTCATTTTGAAATATCAGACTTATCAGAGCTCCTGGGTTACAAAGAACAGACAGGTAACAGCTGCTTTTGTTGTTGTTGTTGTACCATGAATCAACTAAGCTGTTTGATTGTAGATTCAAGGTGAGAAAGCTGAAGTTCAAGAGCATTAAAAAAGTGTATAATGTTCAGTTCTGAGTATACCATCACCAAAAATGGAACTCCAGCCAAACTTTATAATAAGAGAATAGTTAGCAATGACCCTTCATATTTTGGTTTACTTAAAAAAAATTTTTTTTAATTTATTTATCTGACAGAAATCAAAAGTAGCCAGAGAGGCAGGCAGAGACAGAGAGAGGGGGAAGCAGGCTCCCCACTGAGTAGAGAGCCTGATGTGGGGCTCGATCCCAGGACTCTGGGATCATGACCTGAGCCGAAGGCAGAGGCTTAACCCACTGAGCCACCCAGGTGCCCCACGACTTAGTTTTTTTACTTGTAAACAAGAGTAATAATACTATTTTATAGGATAGTTTTGAAAAATAGATGGTTTATTGATGTAAATATCTTAGAAAAGTGCATGGCACATAAATTTCAATGTTATTATTATTATCTACCCCATTGGACTAGTTGAAGATTAAATAGGATCATGCAAATAACATACCTAATACAGTATCTGGCACATAAATTCATCAAATATTAGGAATTACTGTAACAACAGCATAACAACTGGTACTGTAATTCTTCAAGTGGCTTCTCAATTTATCGACTGACCATTTTACACTCTGATCTACCATGTTCTGGGTTGGCACCCATGATTGAAAGTTGCAAGTAACAACGGGGTCTCATAAAGGCAGCATGGTGTGATGATAAGAAAATCATGGAAACACCAAGCAGGACACTGGAGGTTTGATTCCAGCTCCAGCACCGATGTGCCTTATGACCTTAGCCTAGTCATTTGATCTCCTTGAGTTTCAATTTCCTCATTTGTTAAATGAAGGCCACAGTGTTCTCCAAGCTCATAAATGCTGTGATTCTAAGTTTCCATGTGGTTTTTAAAATTTTGAAAAACTCGATTTGCATATATGCATTTCCAAGCAAATTACAAATCTGTCCTTGGAGCCGATATTGACTTCAGTTCTTCTAGACATGGGAGAAATTCCTTTTTCATTTTCTGGGACTATTTTTTCAGAGGATCTGAAATAAGGAATGATGTACATTCTAGTGTATGGTGTTTCTATCTAATCATTATTGAATTGTTTTTTAATGTATGCTTCTAGCATATTATAAACTAAATGGCTAAAAATTAAGCATGTTCAAGAGTAGTAACTGTAATTAGGTATGGCCTAATTAAAAGTAATTAAGAAATTATCTCAGGCAGGGGTGCCTGAGTGGCTCAGGCAGTTAAGTGTTCAACTCTTGATTTTGGCTCAGATCATGGTTTTAGGGTCATGAGATTGAGCTCTGTCCTTGAGCTAGGCATGGGGTCTGCTTAAGATTCTCTCTCTCTCTCTCTCTCCTTCCCCCTTCTGCACACTCCCTCTGACTAAAAGAAAAAATAGAAATCATCTCTGGCAGTACCTAAAATTTGATATCACTGCCCCTTTGTTAACATCTTCACAGACTTTGTTACATTTAGAAATTTTATAAAGTTGATATCAATCCTGTCAGTTGCACCCTGATTTCTCCAGAAACATCATGTTAAAATTGTGCAGCTCTTTTTTTTTTTTTTTCTTCCTTTCCAGAAGCCAGGGAGCCTGCTATTCCATTTTTATTTCCAAAGGCAGGGTGGGGTTGTGGCTTGGCAGTGGAGGGTGTGGGGCTGGCTGGGCTGGAAAAATAAACACTACAACATGTGGTTGTGATGACAGTTCAGTGTCTACAGACAATCTATCCTTGAAAACTCTGTGTTTATGTGTAAAATATCCCCAACTGATTTAGAATTATTTATGAAAACCAGGGAGTGCTGCTGAGAGAGAGAAAGAGAGAGAGAGAGAGAGAAGGTAGGTAAGGAAAGGGGGAAATAATAAATAAATACAGACCATGGAAATATAAAACAAGAAGAAACCCTCATGATCATCTAGAAATATACTAAGTATATTTCATAGGGTAATCTGAGACCCAAAGAGGTTCAGTACCTGCTGAAGTTTATTCCATTACTCAGCAACCAAGCTAGGACTAGAACTTAGGTGATTCTTGAACTTGTGTATTCATTTGTTCATTCATTCATTCATTCCTTCACTCATTCAAGCAATGTTATTGAAAGACTTCTATGTGTAGACATCATATCAGGCATTGAGTGATAAGACACTCCAGCAGCTTACATTCTAGTGGGAAAGATATTATAACACAAGTTAGTTCCTAATAAATGGTAGGGCTGAAATCAAAGTACTGAATGCTTTCAAAGAAATAAAACAAGGTGTTAGAGCCAGGGTGATGGCATGTGTGGGCAAGGAAGGCTTCTCTAAGGAGTTAGCTGAGTGACGTGAAGGAAATCACCATGCGAAGATGATAAAACAGAGCATTTTAGACAGAGGACGTGGAAAGTACTAAGACCCCAGAATGGGAATGTATTAGGAGTATTTAAAGAAAGAAAAGGGTGCCACTGCAGCACAGTGAGCTCAAGGGACAGCGGTGTCAGTGCAGGTGGGGGAAGCATGGGCCAGGTTGGGTAGAGCTATAGGAACCACAGTCAGGATTGGGTTTTCTTCTACATGCAGTGAAAACCATTGGAGAATCTTAAGCAGGAAGACATGATTTGATTTACAGTTAGAAAACGCCACTCAGACATATTGTATGGGGGATGGATCAGAAGGGGCTAGTGGAGAAGCAAGGAGACCAGCTAGGATGCTACAGTTCTTGTTTAGGTGCAGGATGATATGGGCCATAGCGTTGCAGTCGAGGTGGGAGGAGGTGAACAGACTCTGGTGCTAAGGGAAGATACCATTAGGTGTGTCCCCAACCTTATTACTCGATACTCTTATTCTGAATAAGAGGAAAGATAAAATGTGTAAAATAAAGCAACATTCCAAAACCTTTCAACACGATTATCATCATTTTCCACTAATATTGTCTTAGGCCATGTACCTGTTTCAAATATAATTACTATTTGTAAACTCAGAGGGGCAAGACTCTCCCCTTATTACACTCCAATTTTAGAATAAAAATAATCAATCACAAGAAAGCAAACAGATGGCAGGGTTATTGTAAAATACAGCAATAAGCTTCCAGTGTATGATCTGAAGTCAGCATAGCTTTAGCTCAACTTCCTGTGCACCTTATAGACAGACATCACATAGACATTCATGTTTCAGTGATTTTAGCTATGATCAGGGATGCAGGGGCAAATCCACAAAACATACCACATCAAAGTGGATTGGTAGACTTTAGAAATAGTTCTTACATTGAGGGTTGAAATATCTGCTTTACAAAATTTAACCAACCAGGAAGAGTTGATAAAAAATTCAATGGATGAAACTGTAATCTAAAAGTTTTACTTTGGATTGTTTGTATTTTTTCATTCTATCATAGGAAATCGTATTTTCATTATATGTGTAATATTTGGTTATCCAGTTGAGAATATTTTCCCAAGTGTTAAGCATTTTCCCAAGGCTTAAGCATGACATAAAGCTCATGGACCTTGCTCTAAACCTATAGCTCACATCACCCCGTAATATCAGTAGCTGTCACTGAACACCCCTAACCATCCCCAGATGCTTTCAATATGTTATATACGATCCTTACAGCAAACATGCAAGTTTCATATTATTATCAATCTCTAGTTTAGAAAAGAGGCAGCTGGGATTCAGATGTGGTGGAACAGGGCAGGATGGAAAAAGAACCTAGTTCCTAGGCCCAGCCTTTCTGATATGCCCAGTGTCATGAATCATTCATTCTGACTTTGGAGTGGAGAAACATTTACATATAAATCCACATTCATGTTCAAACGCTGATGTTCTCAGCCAGAGACCTATTTAGCTGTTTGTGCTGACATTTCCCATTGTGACAGCCATGGTCTGGAAATTCTGCATCAACTTAACTGCTAGGTTAGTGTTTCTCAGACTTGAGCAATGTATGGAACATTTTGATAGGGAATAAACATTTATTATTGATTTAAATTAGCTTTCAAAGAATGCAACTTTAAAATATATAAATAGAAAACTACTTATAGTCTCCTTATACTTACAGCTTTTACATACATATGATGGAACCCAAAGCAAATTTAATTATATTCAAATGTTTCTAGAGAAATTCTTTGGTCCGGATTATTGCTACCCACCCCTGCCCCCCACTGTAGGAACAGTACTGACTACTCTGTCGTGGATTCTTTTTATTCAGCTTCTCACTACTGTGATGGTCCCATTCTTCTATCACTTTCCTATATTTGAACTACTTAAACTCCTTCATTCCTATAGTGCACATGATGTCACTGGGTAACAGAGTGAACGTACTAGGTTGATCTCTATTTTTTTTCCCCCAAAGATTTATTTATTTATTTATTTGAGAGAGAGAGAGAGAGAGAGACAGAGACAGAGACAGAGAGACAGACATATGGGGGAGGGACAGAGGGAGGAGAGAGAGAATCTCCAGCAGGTTCCCAGTTGAGCATGGAGCCTGACATGGGGCTTCATCCCAGGACCCTGAGATCACGACCTGAGCCGAAATCAAGAGTTGGCACTCAACCAAATGAGATGTCTGAGTGCCCCTTCCCTATTCTTTTTGTGTTACTCCTTGACTTGGCATCATGACAATCATAGACATCACAGTAAGTTAGGGTACCAAAGTTGGTTGGCAACCCTTGGTTAACAGCTGGTCATTCAAATGATCCAAATGATGCTTACAGTTATATTACAGATTATCTCAAAAATAAAAGTGCAAAATTTCATTTTATAAAGAAAATGTGTAGACTTATAAAAGTATGTCTGGGAAACCACAGTGTTCCATAAACTCCACTTAGAAAACTGATGTTTCCTTTGTATAGTATCAGATTGTCTCTTCATTTTTACCACCCAGGCAGGATAAGATTTACTTCCATAGAATGTTATCCTCACATCATACTATGGAATCCAAAGCAATTCGTGAAAAAAATGGGGTAGCCCTACCTGTACTGACTTGAAGAGATGACCACAATTTATTAAGTGGCAAAAACAATATGGGGTAATTGAAAATAGGGACTCAAAACAGATGCTTGTACACCAGTGTTCAAAGCAGCATTATTCACAATAGCCAAAACATGGAAACAGCCAATGTCCATCAGTAGATGAATAGATAAACAAAATGTGGTCTATACATATTATAGAATATCATTCAGTCATAAAAAGAGATGAAGTTCTGACTCTTGCTACATCATGGATGAACCTTGAAAACACTAGTCTAAGTAAAATAAGTTAGACAAAATGAACAAATATTATGTGATTTCACTTATATGAGGTTTCTAGACTAGGCAGATTTACAGGGACAGAAAGTAGAATGGAGATTACTAGGATATGGGGAATGGAAGAGTAAGGAGCTATTGTTTAATGGGCATAGAATTTCTGTTTGGAATGATGAAAAATTTTAGAAACAGTGGTGATGGTTGCATAAATTATAAATGTACTTGATGTCACTGAATTGCACATTAAAAATAGTTAAAATGGTATATGTAATGTTAGGCATTTTTTCACCACAATAAAATGTTTTTAAAATAAAAAGTGTCAAATAACGTGTATGGTGTGATAACATGTGGCATATGTTTGTGTACATGTAAACAACACATATACATATTATATACATATATTTGTAAATGGGTAGGGAATTTTTTCTAGGATACATACTAAATTGTTAAGAGTAAAGAGTGAAGGGGAGTGTTAGGGGTTGAATTGTGTTACCCAAAAAAAGGTACCTTGAATTTCTAACCCCCCAGAACCTCTGAATGTGACCTTATTGGAAATGGAGCAGTTGCAGATATAATTAAGATAAGGTCATAGTAGGGTGGATCCTTAATCCAATATTATTTGTGTCCTTATTAGAAGACAGCCACGTGAAGATGAAACATACAAAGAACATTGCATGAAGACAGAAGATGGAAGTAGTGCATTTACAAACTAAGGAATGCCAAATATTGCTGATAAACCACTAGAAGCTAGGAAGAAGCAAGGGAGGATTCCCACACAGGTTTTAGAGAAAGTATGGCTTTGTCAACACCTTGATTTCAGACTTCTAATTTCCAGCCCTTTGAGAAAATAAATCTCTATTGTAAACCACCTAGTTTGTGGTACTTTCGTATGTAGCTTTAGGAAACTAATATCTTGGACTTTATTTTTTTATACTTTTAAAAAATTTATTTATTTATTTATTTATTTATTTATTTATTTATTTATTTTAAGTAGCCTCTATGCTCGATGTAGGGTTTGAACTTACAACCCTGAGAGATTATGAGTTGCATGCTCTCCTGACTAAGCAAGCCAGGCACACCTATACTTTTGTATTGTTAGATATTTTACCTTGGACATGATTTAATTTCCAACTAAAGGAAAAATGTTCATTTAGCCTCATTAGTCCTCAGGAAAATACAAATTAAAATTACAATGTAAGACCATTACACACCCACCAGAATATCTAAAATGTAAAAGACAACATAGAGTTGGTGAGGATATAGAGCAACTGAAACTCCCATGTATTGTTAGTAGAACATAACTGATGTAACCACTTGGAAAACTGTTTAATGATATCTTTTAAAGCTGAAAATACAGATATCTATAGTAATTCTACTTCTTGATATAGTCCCTTTGGAAACTTACATATGTTCATCCAAAGACATGTACTAAAATGTTCATAGAAGCACTATTCTTATTAGTTTCAATCTGTAAACATCCTAGATGCCTATCAACACTAGAATAAATAAACTGTGCAATAGTCATGCAATGGAATACTATACAGCAGTGAAAATAAATAAATTATTGCTACGTGAAACAACATGAAGGCGTCTCAAAAACACCATGTTGCATGAAAGAAACCGGATACAAAAAAGAACACAGTGTGTGATTTTAATTTATACAAAGTTAAAAAAATAGCTAAAACTAATCTATGTTGTCTTGTGATTGCTCTTGGAGGGGGCAGTGGCTAGGAGGAAGCTCAAAGGGAACATCTAGGCAACTGGTAATGTTCTGTTTCTTTTCTCAGTGGTGGTTAGGGGGATTAATAATTTATTGAGGTGCACTATGTATAACTTCTTTGTATGCATGTTATAGCTGAATAAAATGCTTATTTTAAAAAAGGCTTTAAAAAGTCATCTTTTTTTTGTACTAGAAATCACTGCTTTTTCTTTGACTTCTGAAATACTGTTATTTTTCTCTCTCCTTATCTATTAAATCAACATTTTGTGTGCGTGTGACCAACTGTATACACATTACTGTGCTAGGCAAAGGACTCTACTACACTAATAGGAAGATGACAAGTCATATTTTTAAAGCTTGGAAACCTCTGTCCAAGAAGCTGCTTGTCAAGACTTTCTGTTACTCCTCAAGATTCTTTCCTATCAGAGATTTGCATTCCCTCCTTGGCTTCTGCGTAAAACTGTTCTGACATAGTGGTCACATCCCAGCTGGTTTTTTTGGCTTTTGCCCAAGAAAATCCTGCTTTCTGATCTCTGGTCTCTTGTTCTCCCCAGCTGTTCTTAATCTTTGAACTCCTAATCTGCCATCTTGGATAGATCAGATTCTTCCTGGCTCTTCTCTCCCATCACTTCTTTTAAGAATTTAAGGAATGAAAAATTCCTTCAAGTCTTTATTTCTATCCCATGGAGACTCGAGCATACTCTGCTCTCAGGGAATTATTCATCATTATATATATCCTAAATATAATTATTACTATATCCAAAAAGGGCATAGTTTATTTTCCTGTTTTGTATTACAGTTTGTATTGGCTACAGAATTTTCAAGAGCAAATGCTCTTGACTTCAAAACAGGTGAATGAATATCACCACCATTATTTATCATTCCTTGGGAGGTTCTAGCTATGTAATAAGACAAGAAAAGCAAATGAAGATTTCAAATATTGAAAACGAAAAGGCAAAGTTTTTTTTTTGTGCATATCATACACTTTCATGCCTAGAAATCCCAAATCACTCAATTAAAAATATTAAAATCAATAAGAGAATTGGTACAGTGACTAAGCATATGATAAATACTTTTAAAAAATCAATAAATTCTTTCTGTATTAGTAATAATGAGTTACATACAGAAATTACAAAATAAATTCTAAAAATAGTGTTACGAACAAATTGAACTATGGAAGTCTGGAACCTATATAAAGAAAGCAGTAAAATTTTATTGAAGGAACTAAAACATGTCTTGAATAAATGGGAAGACAGACCAAAATCTTGGATTAGAAAAAATCATAAAAATAAAATCCCTCCCAAGCTAATACAAAAATATTATTGAATCAAGGGACGCCTGGGTGGCTCAGTCAGTTAAGCCAATGCCTTAAGCTCGGGTGATGATCCCAGGATCCTGAAATCGAGCCCCGCATTGGGCTCTCTGCTCAGCGGAGAGCCTCCTTTTCCCTCTCCCTCTGCCTGCCACTACTGTCTATTCGTGCTCTCTCCCTCTCTCCCTCTCTCTCTGTTAAATTAAAAAAAAAAAAAGTTATTGAATCAAGTCAAAGTTACACTAAGGACTCAGTAGTGGAAAGGATATTAAAAAAATAAAAAGTCAAAAATCGTCAAGACAATCTTGAACAAGAATAATAAATGACCATATGCTGTACAATGTATTTTTTAAGTGCCATGAAGTGACAGCAATAAAAAAGAACATACTATGTCATATAGATAATGGAAAATACTTTTGTAGCTCTAGAGATTTTTTTTTTAATGAACAGTGTGCTTATAAATGAGCCACACCTGATCAAAATAGGATGTGAGGCCTCTAAGCAAAATAAGATCCTGCTGAGCTCTGTCCCCTGGGCAGTTCTACTTTCCCCCCTGCATTTAGTCAGTGAGTCAGGCAACATGCTTAAAGGAGGCAGGAAACTGCTTCAGAGAGAGAATGTGCAGAAGACCCTAGAGTTTGAAAGTCTAGTGAAAGAAACTGACAGTTACAGCACCAAATGACAACGCATCTGCCTGTGGGGGGTCTTATTTCTTTCCACTTCTCTCAGTTCCCCTGAGCCCACAGTCTGACAGGTTATATGTTTCTGGTCCCTTAGCCAACATCACTGGCATTTTCTAAAGAGCCAAGCTAGTAAAATTTCCAGAAAAGTTAATATCCTTGTAGCAGGCACTCAAACTGTAAATTATGTCTTGCTAGAACAGTGGCTCTTCAAACTTGCAACCATAAATGTTGTAGCAATCAATATACCAAAATCACTTTTATTGATATACACTTAGAATAAACATCCTGAAAAGGAAATTAAGAAAATTATATTTACAATAGCATTAAAAAGAATAAAATACTTAGGAATAAGTTTAACACACAAACAAAACATGTATAAGACTTGTACCTTGGAAACTCCAAAGCATCATTAAAATAAAGAAGACCTGATAAGTCGAAAGGCATCCCATGTTCATGCATTGGAAAACTTTATACAATTAGGGTGGCAATATTCCCCAAACTGATCCACACATTCAATGCAATCTGTATCAAAATCGCAGCTGGCTTATTTGCAGCAGTAAAATTCATGTGGAAATAAGAGGGGCCCAGAGTAGCCAAAGCAGTATTTAACAAGAACAACAAAGTTGGAAGATTCAGACTTTTCTATTTCAAAACTTATTATAAAGCTAGGGTAATCAAGACTGTGATATAGGCATGAAGATAGAGCAAGAGAATAGAATTGAGAGTCTAGAAATAAACCTATACGTCTGTAGTCAATTGGAATGGTGTGACCAAATGAAAGACAGGATACCCAGTTAAATTTGAATGTCAGATAAACAACAATTTTTAATAGGTCTGGTGCAGTGTTCAGAACATACTTATACTAAAAAATTATTTGTAGTTTATCTGACATTCAAATTTAATAAGGCATCCTGTATTTCTAGGTGCTAAATTTGGCAACCCTAAACAGGGAGGCAGGACAGACAGGCTTTGCTCACATGTCATTTGCCAAAATCTCTGGGAAGAGGGTGGTGGGAGTCCTAAGTATTTAATCACTTAAGTTTTTGCCAAAGAGATTCTAGTTTCTTTACAATAACATCCTTTACAAGAAAAAAATAGTGCAAAGTGATAAAATGCATTTTACATCTCATTAAAAAAAATAATCTCTTGGCTTTGAGTAGAACCATGATGAAAATAGAGAATGAAAACAAGAGTGTAACTGGATTTGCCATAACACTGAAACAATTAAGGAAACCTTCCCATTTCCCCATAAACAAAGTTTCTCTGTATCAGATTCTCACCTTTTCCAATGTACTGTGACTAGAAATATATCCTGGGATCCTTGGTTGGCATTTACTTTTAGTACATTCCGAGGTCACTTTGTACAAAGTTTACAGTCTTTCCTTGATTACATTGTGCCTAAAGTGTTAACCCTGTTAGCAGTCACTGCACAGATTTCCTCAATGAGACTCTTGTACCCCTGACAATGTAACTATTTATTTGCAAAGTCACTACCATTGACATTTGTGCTGCTCAATGCTAAGTGTTACCAGTGCTTTCTTTATGTCACTGTTTCTCTTCAGTAACCAAGAAAAGCAAAACAAAGTACAAATAACCGCTTATTCAGAAAGAAGTCTTGGATTGTTCCTTAAACCTGCTCCAGGCAGCACATACAGACTTTGGAGTGATCTGGAAAATATGAAAAGCACTTGGCTGGGAGACAAAACCCAAACTGATCTGCAGTGATGGCAAAAGCAGAAATAGGAGCTCAATAATAATAATAAAAAAAATTTCTGTATGCTGAATGTGGCTTCAGAAGGGAGGAGAAGTTCTCAGAAGTTAAACAATTATCTGTGTAGCCATTGCCTGAGAGGAGGTGGGGGAGGTGGGAATCTGGGCTTTGCTGCAGGGCCTGTCCCTCAATTGTTGGCTGATTGATTGAAAAAGGCAAATGGGGCCGCAGTCTCCCTGCCAAGGGTTTTATTCTGCCTCAGCCCTCCCTGGGTGCTTGGAGTGTGGACTCTCTATGGTCCTCACCTGCTGCTTTGTTCCAACAATGCCGGCGTCTTGCAGCCGCCGCCACTCACGCCTCTAAGCCGTTGTCCCGTCTGTCCGGAGTGTGGAAACCCTGCCACCCCCATCTGCCCAGCCACCTGCCTCCTTGTCTTTAAATATCCTCCTGCAATCCCACCACTTCTGGGAAGCTCTCCGGAATTGTTGCCACCCACTTGTCCCCAACTGCCGACACAATCCTCTCACAGAACCCCTCTGAAAATGACATCTCATTTCTGCTGATGGTTTGTGTGGCACGACAGAGGGGAAGAACGCATGTGCTCTGAGGCAGGTGGACTAGGCTTCATCAACTCCCTTTGTCATTTATTGGCTCTGTGACCTCTGGCCACAGTCACCATGATACCCTACAACTAGAGAGCCCTGGCACTGTGCCAAGCAAGGGCTCAGCATTTCACTGGCTCCCTTGTATGTTAGCTCCAAGTTCAAGCTACGGGATAGGTACAATTATTCTCCTTGTTATACTAACAAGAAACTGAAGGAGAGGTAAGGGAACTTGGTCAAGGTCAAATAGCTCCTTTAAGGTGGAGCTGGAATTGGAACCCAAAGGGTCCAGGCTCTGACTGTCAAGTCCAAGCTCTTACTGGGACCCAGATGCCAGACAAGGTACCTTTCTCATTTCTCAACAGCCTTATGAAGTGTGTGTTATGCACATTACACTCATCATGAAGGGACTAAGGGCCAAAAAGTTTTAGTGGCTTATGCATGATCATGCCTTTAGGAAGGAGGCAATGCTTCCACATAGGAGGCTTACACATACAGAGGAAGAAAAAAAAAAAGTGCCTGTTGAGCTCTTGCAAGTTTGCAAAGTCCTGGGTCACATCTAACTAAACAAGCTTTCTTCCTTCCAGTTGTGTTATTGTTTATCTACTGGACTTCCTAGCGTTTTTAATGCCACAAAATGAGCACTGCAAGTCTCCAAAAAAGGATTTACTAGACAGCCTTTTAAAATGTATTGGACCATAAAGCTGTTGTTGAGATCCACCTATTACCACTTTCTTGCAGTAGCACTTCCCAGAATCCAAGGTAGGAAATCACGGTACTACACTATTTAAGTGATAACACCTGCAAGATAAAGATAGCGATAGAGACACATTTGTTGTTGCTGTTGCTGTTTAGGAGCTAGCTACAAGGTGCTCCAGGTGCCTCCCGGGCTGGGTGATTATTGAGCCTATCAGGGCCAACTAGTGGCCATTGGTCCTTAGGAGCCTGGCCCCAGACATTGTTTGCTTCATCTGTTCATTGTACTGATGTTTGTTTTTGCTGCTGTGTTGCATGAGCTCTGTGGCTTTCTGGATTCTTCCTATTGGGTTCTAATGAGGGCTCAGGTATTTCGCAAGGGAGTCTCCTATCAAAATCCAACAGATCCTAACAAAATCCCCCTAACTTGGGGCAAAGTGGAGAGTCAGAACCAGCCTTAGTATCCATTGGCATTCGGCACTTTGAAATAATAGCTACCATTTGTTCGGTATTTACCACGTTCCAGGTTTAATGTGGACTGTTCTGTTTAATTCTTCTGGTAACCTGTAGGGTAGATAGATCCTGCTTTAGAAACCTCTAAGATGGCCCTTGCAAGGTTCCCTCCCACATTGAATTAGGGGCTGCCTTGGGTGACCACTGGAATATGGCAGAGGTGATGGTATGTGACTTCTGAGGGTAGGCATAAAGCCACCGCCACGTGCATCTCGGTCTCTTGTATTGCTTGCTCTGGGTAGCCAACTGCCATTTTGTGAGGAGACTAAAGCAACTCCTTGGAGAGGCCACCACAGAGAGAAGCCATCTTGCCAGCTATGTGAGTGGATGCTTTAGCCCCAGTGAGATTTTCAGATGACTGCAGACCACAGGTAACATCTGACTGTGACCCTGAACTGCACCCAAGTCCTTGACCCATTGGGATGACTATTGTGGTTTCAAGCAACTAACTTGTGGAACGAATTGTTATAAGCAAGACATAACTAAAATGGACATTCTTACCATCTGTCACTTGAGGAAACAGAGCTGTGAGAGAAGTGAAGTTATTCCCTCAAGGTCACACAGCCAGATTTTACGTGGCTGAGGTAGGAAGCTGCAAAGGACTCTTCTCTTCACAGCCCAAAGTATTGCCCCAGAAGTCTGCGAGAGAATCCAGAATTCTATTTCTAGGCTCGTTTAGTCAGTGCAGTGATGTGATAATACAGAAACTCTTGGAGTCTGTCCAGTCTTTACTTCTCTTGAACTTCAGTTTCTCAGAGAGTAATATCATCTACCTGGTTGTGGATGAAATAGTTTAATATAGAAAAAGTGCAGGCAGATTCTGGGCACAGGATATTATGAGCAACCTTCCTTTCCAATTCCTCCTTTAGCATCGGGCCTCGCTTTGGTGGTGAGGAAAACAGAAGGTTAGCCCAGCCAACAATCTGTCATCCCCACCCTAGAGGGAATTAGCTCATCAGAATCAGTCCTAACTGGCAGGAGACTGAGGAGGCAGACTTTTTGCTTGGAGTGCAAAGGACAGGAAGACATAATTTTTGAGTATGGGTTACTTCGGGAGCAGGCAGGCTTGGATGGGTGCCCCGAAGGGCTTTTGGAATAGCTAAAGGGCATCATGAGGGCCCCGAGAAGGCAGGAATGGGGCACAGCCACCCAAAGTGGGAAAGAACTTTTCTTCACGAATTTACCCAAGGCCCCCTGCCATACCCAAAGTACATCAACAAAGATGACCATTGTGCAAAGCATCACCTCAAATACTTGCTGCTTCCGTTTTGGACAGGAGAGACTAAGAACAGAATGCAGTCATTCTTTTCAAAGCCTTGTTTTGTTTTGTTTTGTTTCCAAACTCATTTAGAGTCAAAAGTCCGTGGCTCCAGGTATAAATATCTTCAGAGATCCACAAAAACCAAAGGGAAGTGTCTTGGTTTGGGTCACACAGGTAAATAGAGGCAGTGCTCGGTCTAGAACCCCAAACCTGTGTTGTAATCTAGGTGTTCGATCAAACCAATTTGTTTTGGATTGAAAGGCACAGACATCACTTCTTCCAAGAAGCTTTTGCTCATCAACATTGCCAAAGGTCACTTATTTTTTGAAAATTGTCAGCACAAATATGTAGCCTGACACACACTGTTTAACACTTTATTAAGCAAGGGTTTTGAGCTTGTGCAATGTGCCCGGGTACTCTTCTACCTGCTAGGGATTCAGCAATGAACAAAATGCAGAGCGTCTCTGCTTTTATGTTGATTTTTATAGGTGGGGGGTGTTGTAAGGTAGATGACAAAATTATATAATGAGCTAAATGGTGATGGACAAAAGCCAAACAGGGCAGGGGGAGAGAGACAGGGTTTGTGAGGTGGCTGATGTAATTTGTGTATAGAATGATTAGGAACCTTCTCGCTGCGAAGGTGACATTTGGGCAACAGTTGAAAGAGGTGAGGGAGTAAGCCATGTGGTCGCCTAGAGGAATATACCACTCTGCCATCTATTACTAGGGACTTATCCTCAGGTTCCTTCATGCTTGTGATTTTATTATTCTTCTGTCCCCTAATAAATCCTCAGGAGTGTGTATTTCATCTCCTGCTTCCTTTGGGTCTACTAGAAGTGACTTCTGCAGAATGTTGTGTGCCACAGGCTTTTAATAAATACTTGTTGAATATTTTGGTTAAAGTCATTTTCTCACTATTGCCCTTTTTAGGCAAGAAATTAAGGGAAAGCTACAAGAGTTCAGTACTCTGTCCAATAGTTTAAATTACTTAGAATGTACAAACCAACATTCAGCTGCGCTATCCAACTTTCTGTGTTAGTATTCTTTGCCTTCCGTAAACATTACATCTAAAAATATTTACAGAAGTCTTGGCTTCTCCTAAATTCAAAACAGGAAACCCCTATAGTCTCTAAGCCGCCTTCATTCACCTTCAAACCCAAAGTGGAATCCACCATTACTATTTGTAATTACAATCTTTTTGTACAATGAGCTCTGACACTTTTTGAAAATGGTTTCCTGCCTCAGCTAGAGACATCCTGTTATTCTTAATAATATTCTATGCCACCTAAATATTAAGGTGTCTGGAATTCACAAGGACAGAAACCATTCATGGCCAATAACTTGTTCCTCCTTGACTTTTGCAAAAAGGGACGCTTCACAGAAACACTTTCTAATCTCCTTTCGAATAAGAGTCTCCGTTTTCATACCAATGAGACCCTGAACTTGCTTGAGCCAGTGCTTTTTCTGTAAGAGTATATACTCTGTGTTTATTCACTTTGATTTTTGTTTTGAAGAGACAGATTGGAAATGAAAAAGAATTACAACAATGGTGATCCTAATAACCCCCACAATAATGGTGTCAGGGAAAATTTCACAGAAGGTCCAACTCAGAAGACGGAGTTAGCAGCTGAGTACCAGGCTAGCATTTACACATAGGAAATGGAGACAAGGCAACACACCTTCATGAAACTGAAGGGATTTGAGGCTTGGGAGCCATGATTCTCTAAAGGACAACTGAGTTTAATCCCAAATAGAGAAGAAAAAACTTGTTGGAAGAGACAGATCAGATGATATGTAATAGGATAGTCAAATGTGAAACAGAAGAGCTTGCTACCTTGACACCTGTGGTCACGTAAATGCCATTAAGAATGAGTATTAGGATAACATGAATGTCATCATTCATAGTGGTTTTTTTTTTCCTTTCTGGTATTTCAATTTATAGTTCCACACATTCTCTCATAGTCCCTCCTCCAATGTATTCGCTAATGTCTTATTTACCATCTGGGGAAAATACAAGTCCAATCATGCACCCCTTACCCTGAATCTTAATCATTGCAGGAGGCTGGTCATAAAAAAAAAAGGGACTGACTTCATTCTCTTTTACAGTGCATCCAATACTGCTGGTGTGTCTGGAGAAGGAAAAGCAGCGGCTCACGCTGCGTGTGAGACCTTGGGCCAAAGATTGGCCATTCTGAACTTGGCTTCCTTTCACCGTAATGCAGGGGTAAGAACACAAAACATAGATGGTGCTGAGAAAAATTTAAAAAACAAAGAAAATAGCCAGCTGACACTAGGTTCTGGGCACTCTTCTAAACCCCTTACATGTATGAATTTATTTCAACTTTACAACAGTCCTACGGCATTGGTGGTATGATTTACAGATGAGGGAACCAAGTACAAAGAGACCAAGCTATTTGCTCACAGCCACATAATGGTGGAACTGGCCACAAAAAACACGTACTCAACTGCCACTCTAAAATATTTCTCTCGTGATGGGTGTTAAGTAGTCAGCACTCAATTAATGGGCTATCCTTGTCCTTATAGGGAGGTGATATAATATTTCTTACTTAAACAGAGTCAGTTACAAGTTAATTGCTTCCCTGAGACTCCCAAAAACATTCAGATGGGAAGAAAATGGGAATTGATAAAACAGTTTTCTAAAGTAAGATTTTATTTATTTATTTGAGAGATTGGGAGAGAGAGCACAAGCAGTGGGGGAGGGACAGGGAAAGGGAGAAGCAGGCTCTCCACTGAGCAGGGAGCCCAATGTGGGCTCAATCCCAGGACCCTGGGATCGTGACCTGGGCCAAAGGCAGATGGTTAACTGACTGTGCCACCCAGGTGCCCCAGATAAAACAGACCCTTTAAAAATAATTGGTTCAGGGTCTCTGGGTGGTGCAGTCAGTTAAGTGTTTGACTCTTGATTTCGGCTCAGGTCGTGAATTCTAGGTCTCGAGATCAAGCCCAGAGTTGGGCTCCCTGCTCAGCCCAGAGTCTGCTTAAGACTCTCCCTCTGCCTGCCCCCCTCCCTGGCTCGCTCTCTCTCAAATAAATAAATAAATCTAAAAAAATAATTAGATCAATAATTGTATTAAGTATAACATTTTCTTTTGGACCATGTGTCCTAAACTTACAGTCGGGCTGAACTGACTGGCCATCTCAGTCAAAAAAGCAATGCATTGAATCAAAATAGCAGTTCAGATGAGAGGCTTGGGCAGGCCAATTGTTTATTCCCGTTTAAAGTAATCACCGTTCAGTTTCCTGAGGCTCCAGCCTTTCTCCTATGGTTTTGTGGTTCTTTGAGGTATAAGACGGTGTTAAAATATTGATCTCTTTCCTTCAATCAATAGACTTTGTAAACAGGTCGCATCACAGAAGTGGCTGTTTCGCCCATTATGCATTTTAATGTTTAGGATCCATCACTTTTGCTGATGTTTTCAAGTCCATTTATATGTTTTCTTGTTGGATATTGCCAGAGTGCCCAGGGGAGGCCTTTATTCTTACCCTAATCTCAGAGCCAGAGGATAAAAATGACAGAGGAGGAGTGGAACACTTTACTCAAGGTGTCAAAATTTATCGGCGGAGATATTTTATCATACCTCGTTATAAGATGCCAGAATGCAAAAGCTATGCTTGTCAATTTATTTTACTCTGGATATGTTTTGTTGGCCATTTTGATGCTCAAACAAAAGTGTGGAAAGCTAATGAGTCTTTGAAGAAAAAAATAGAAGAGAAATGAACTGAACTTATTTGCCAGGAAACGAAAAGAAACCATTGGTCCTATCAGAGATAAAGAGGATTTAATGAGACAAGAGAAGTTATCTAAAAGACCAGTGGTGTGTGGGCAGTAGAGCCTCATGGTTAGAACAAGGTCTCATTTGAATATCTCAGATTCAAACCCTTTCTCTGACGTTTGCTTGCTCTGTAAGTGTTAAGTGTTGTTATTTTCATCCTCAGTCTTATCAGTGCATTTGTACAAGTCATAATAAAAACAGAAGTTTGCCTGAATTATAGTACCTAGTGGTGTAAGAATGAGAAAGGCAAAAAAAAAATCGGTCAACCTGGTCATTTCCACCTTTTGGCTATTGTGAATAGCACTGTGATGAACATGTATCTCGTGATGACTTTTTAAAATCCATTTTAGAGACAGAGGCAGAGCTCAGTCACCAAGCATGTGGTCTCGTTGGTCAGACTACCTGACTTCTCATCCTGACTCAGTACTTTGCATTTGTTATCTGATTTTATCCTACTGGATTTCCTTACTATTGTTCTACCGTTCTTATCCAACTATTATTGCCCCCTAAAAATGCCCATACAGTATTGGCACTATTATTAATCCAAATTTTATAAACAGGAAAACTGAAGCTCAGAGAGGATTGGAGTCTCTTGCTCAAGGATAAACAGCTAGTAAGTGGCAGAGACAGGATTGGAACCTAAGTCTCGCTTCACCTAAGTTTGTGTCCTTTGCTGTGACTTTTTCCTGCCACCCAGCAAAAGGAACGTCCTGGTGCAGTGGAGTCAGAGGCAAAAGTTCAGGGGCAAGCACATCTGGCTAGGAGGGGACACTTGAGGTGGAGTGCAGTTCCTTCAAAGGCGGGTGCTCCCTGTTATCTGCAGTTCTGCTTTCTGTGGTTTCAGTTACCTGGTGTAGGGAAGCAGATGACCCTCCTTCTGATCTGGCATCAGAAGGTCAATTGTAGCCTAATGCCACTAGTCCCAGGGCCCTCATCGCTCTTCTCATCTCAGCATGTATTTTGTCACTTGCATCATCACAAGAAGTGTGAATACAGCACAATATGATACTTAGAGACTATATCCATGTAACTTTTATTGCAGTGTATATATATTTTAAAGATTTTATTGATTTATTTGAGAGAGACAGAGAGATTGAGAGAAGGGGCAGAGGGAGAAGCAGACTCCCTGGAGAGCAGGAGCAAGTCCCTCAAGTCCAGATGTGGGACTTGATCCCACAACCCTGAGATCATGACCTGAGTGCCACCCAGCCTCCCTTCTTTCTTCCTATTTTAAAATATTTTATTTATTTATTTGACAGAGAGAGAGAAAGAGAGAGAGAGAGAGCACGGGCTGGAGGGAGCAGGAGAGGAAAAAGCAGGCTCTCCACTGAGCAGAGATCAGGACGCGGGACTTGATCATGACCCGGGACTTGATCATGACCCCAGGATCATAACCTGAGCCCAAGACAGCTTAACCTACTGAGCCACCCAGGCGCCGCTCTTCACCCATTTCTGCAGTTTGCCAGGGTTCAGCTCTGTATTTTAGAGCACACTGACCTACTCAAAACGGATTCCTGCCATTTCACTCAGCTATACGGCACCCTAATCCGACTGAGAGGAGGCAATTTGTCCCACCACAAACAGCCATAGAACTTTCCACCACATTCAGTAAGATCTCACCTAAAGGAAAGAGAAGAGGGGCACAGAGTTCATTAAATTTCTTTTCGGCTCCCTGCCTGATTCTCCACCCCCTGCTTAACTTGTTTTAATTTCTCCCAAGGAAGCCCATGAGTATATGCTGATTTGCTTGGCTACAGTCATGGGTACTTTTTAGAAAAACAAAGCCAGGAAGAGCTCTAAGGCTCCAGTGACTTGCACCATCAGCCAATAGTTGTTTTATTAAGTGCGGATTCCGCCCGTGGAGCTGAGTTAATGGAGGTGGGAAAAAAAGGGCCAAAACAAGGAGCCATTCAGAGGTAGTCTTCAAAATATCAAGGTAACAGAGAGTTTCTGTACCCAGCCCTGCGGGGCCAAGTTCTATATGAATGAATGGGGAGCGGTCAGACACCCACCCAGTCAAGCTATTCTTAGAGACCTGGCGAGAGGGAACAGACTTGGTCCTCAGGGCCTCGACTCTTAGCCAGCTCCTGATTATTTTCTAGGGGAGAGTCGCTTGCCCTTTGTCCAATTCCATTTTAAAATTTGAGTTTTACGTGGAATTTTGTGGATTAGTAAGTAACATGTTGTGTTCTTGGGTGTTGTTTTTCTTCTCTGTCTTTTCCAAAGAGGGGGATTGCAGGGTCTTGGAAACAAAATGCACGTCAGAAAATAGAGACTTGAATTAAGAACCTCGTGAGATGTGGAACAAAACACGAGCTGAAGGGAAACTGAAAGTGGTGTAGATCACAGCCATCAGAACTGAACGTCACTCCTAAGGTCAAATATTTGTGACCCTGAGATCCAGATACTCAACTCACCAGAATTCCTACACAGGAGGGACTCCCACACGTCTGTATTGGGTGTGAGTGCGAGTCTGCGTTTATGTGCAATTGGGTGTTTGGGTGTATAGTTTTAAAAGGAATAACCCAAACAGAAAGAGACAGCCTGCAAAGCAGCAACTGGCGAAAATGGCAAAATGTGGAGTGATGGATAAAGTAGCCAAACCAGGAGTCTGCTGCTGAAATTACAACCAGATTGCCTCAGGAAAGCAAATAAGCTTGAACAAATAAATCCCTGTGGCAGATTCGCTTTCACAAGCGTACCTGTGAGACAGTGTCCAGATCCTGCCTTCCAGATGAAAGGGAAAGGTCTAGGAGGAGGACGGGGTGGGGGAGGAAGGTGGCGAGGGAGGCAAGGTGATGTGTCCAGTAACTGCGGGAACACGGGAGCCCAAACGGCCTGCTCATCACACCAGAACTGTCTCCCGGGCCAGAGCTGCCGGTGGGTAGGTGGGGGGAGGAGGTTGGTGGTGACTGAAAACAAGTAGCAGTCCGGGAACCCCCAAAACCAGAGAAGTGAAGGAGTATTCTCTTGGGACACTGGGGAATGAGAATGTGAAAGCCAGCCTGAGCCGGGCGAGGCCAGCAGGGAGACGCGAAGCAAATGTGCTGACATCTGACATAGATCAGCGGCACCCAGATTCTCCAGCAGCAGAGACCAGGCTGCTCCGCATTTACGGATTTCCACATCACAAGCGGCAGATTCTGGGAGAGGGTTCTCGGAATAAGGTGGACATATGGTCATGTACCCTGGGCCTGCTGGCTCAGACGTCCTGAAACAGCAAGCACTCCAAATGAAAAAAATAAATAAAAACATGAATACGAGACTATGCAAAGCTCAGCTCAACACAGGGGCAGGGATGATATTAATTCCACGTCGTTTAAAGCCTGATACAGAGTCTTGTGGCAGGTCTTTCCACGGACTAGATGGATATTAATAATGACCAGAATAATTACTAATATTTATTATCACTTACTGCAGGCCAAGCTCATTAGCTGCATTTTCTTTTTGACGCCTCACAACTACATTTTGAGGTAGATGTGATTACTCTCCATTTCTGTTTTACGTAGATACTGGGTGTCATAGCCGGCATGGGCCAGAGCTGGGATCTCAACAGCGGGCCCTACTCACTCCACAGTCAGCTAACCTCCCAGCTTGGAAGACTGACCTTGGTTAGTTAAGAAATTACCCAGGTCTTTGTAATGACAAAGGAGACAGGAAAGGATTCTAATTTAATTTCATGGCTGCCAATCATGTAGGATGGAACCATCGGATGACTTAAATGAGAGATTTTTATTCTTCTACACTTGCTGCATAAACATTTTCCACACTGATTTCTTGAGAGAGACACAGGTGAGTACCTGGGGGTTAAGCAAAAAAAAAAAAAAAAAAGCCATGTCCAGAGTTCTTCTTTATTGTCAAGTGAGGAGGGTTCATCCCCCTCTCCCAGCCCTTTTGTCTCTGCAGTTCTGAGCAAGGATAAGTGAAATCTGAAATGACACATTGAGGCCCTGATGGATCCTGGAGTGCCTTCCTCGTCACTAAGGACTCATCATTGAATAAATTCAAATTATGTTTGGCCTACTTTTCTCCTTAAACCGGTTTTATTGCATACATTTTAATTCTGAGAAAATTGGATGACTATATATGGTTTCCATGGCAACCTTCACTTAAACAGAATATGAAATTAACCAGGCCACTCTGTGCCTGACATTCTAGATAAATGGAGCTAACCACAGACAGAAGCATGTTGGCACTCTTAAAGGCAATTTCGGGAATTCTATGACTCTAGGGTCCTAGAAAGGATCAGATTAAGTCCTGTATAACCCCACATGTGTGGATGGCCATCACAGAGCCATTCTGAGCTTCAGTTTCCCTATCTTAGAACTGCAGAAATTGGATGATTAGCTCCTCTAATTGTTCCCTGACCCTGATTTTTGGGATCAATCCAGATTTTTAAATAATTTTTCCTTTCATTTAGTGGCATGACAGTTGAAAATATCTTACTTCTATTTTTACTAGTGTTTGTCTTTGATTTTTTTTAAAAATGAGTAAAATGTACTTTCTATAGCCATTTTGGGCTTATAGAAAAATTGAACAGAAAATAGAGTTCCCCTATATTCCCTCTCCAACCTCCTAGTTTCTCCCATTATTAACCTTTTGCATTGGCGTGACACAGTGGTTATAACGATGGATATTATTAACTAAAGTGCATAGTTTATGTCAGACTTCACTAGTGGTGTGGGCTTCGAGAAATGTCTAATGACATGTGTCCACTATTGTTGTGTCATACAGAATAACTTCGCTGTCATAAAAATCTCTTGTGTTCCACCTATTCTTCTCTCCCTTCCCCCCAATCCCTGGAAATCACTGATCTTTTACTATCTTTTGATTTTTCCATAATGTCATATAGCTGGAATCAGATAATTTGTAGCCTTCAGACTGGCTCCTTTCACTTGGCTATATTCAGTTAAGTTTTCTCCATGTCTTTTCATTGCCTTTCATTAAAAAAAAATGTACTTATTTATTTTAGAAAGAGAGCACACACAGTGAGAGGGGCAGAGGGAGAGAGAATCCCAAAGAGACTCTGTGCTGAGCATGGTTGGGGCTTGATCCCATATCCTGAGATCACAACCTGAGGCCAAACCAAGAATTGGATGCGTAACCAACTGTGCCACCCAGGTGCCCCAAATCTATGAAGTGGGTTTTATTATTCCCACTGACACACAGAAAAATCCAGAAACTCCCCAAAGTTCAGAGATTTAGTAAGTTGGAGAGAGTGGTTACCAACTTGGACAATCACCCCCAAGTACTGGAAAAGGTGGAAGATAAAAGATAGTTTCTCAGCACCGAGTCTCTCTTGGTCCCAGTCCATCCCATGATGCCACTCTTATAACCCTGGCAAAAAATTCTGCTCCTCTTTCTTCTCTTCTGCTGGCTTTGCTTCCTAGGGACCAACACAACTTTCCAGATGGGAGCACAAAACTCATTACCACCAGCCCAAGTCTCCTTTCATGCCCTCCCTCCAGCTTCCCTGAATCTTCACTCTTCTCTGCCTCCAACTTGTCATATCAGGGTTCTCTGTCTCTGCTCTTTCTCTTTCTGGAATGTCTTTCCTCTTCTTCATTACCTGGAAAGCTCCTGCTACTTATATTTCAAGACCACCCTCAGACATGACCTCCTTCATGAGATTTTGCCCAGACCCCCAGGCCAAATTGGGATTGCCTTCTCTGAGAATCCATACACTACTCATGTCCCTATTACAGTCCTTGACAAAGTGCGATGTACGTTGCCATCTGTTTACTTGTCTGTGACTTCCTTAGTGTGAGAGAGCATGTCTTATTCATCTCTGGGTGCTCAGCCTTTCATAGAGCCCATCACCTTGTTACTCCTCAGTATGAAACCCATATAAAACCTGTGATCTCCATCAAGTGCTCCTTATAGAAGCACATCTAGACAACATGGATGAACTAGAGGGTATTATGTTAAGTGAAATAAGTCAGACAGAGAAAGAAAAATACCATATGAGTTCGCCTATATGCAGAATCTAAAAAACAAATGAACAAACAAACAGAAACAGACTCATGAATACAGAGAACAAACTGGTAGCTGCCCGAGGGGGAAAGGGTGGGGAATGGGAGACATCGGTGAAGGGGATTAAAAGTTACAAACTTCAAGTTTATAAAATAAATAAGTCACGGAGATGAAAAAGCATGATGTAGAGAATCTTGTCAATAATATAACAACGGTGTATAATGACAGATGGTGACTACACTTACTGTGGTGAGCATTGTGTAATGTGTAGAACTGTTGAATCATATGTTGTCCATCTGAAGCTGACCTAACATTGTGTGTCAACTATACTTAAAAAAAAAAAGAATTAAAAAAAAGAAACCCATCCATAATCAAAAATTAAGTTATCATAATTGTTACCTGGTCTCTGAGGAAACATCCAAAATGTGTTTTATGCACTGTAAAGCCTTTTGAAAACTCTTCTCATCTCTGCTACTTGTAGTAGCCTCCCCAGACATGGTGGCTTTTCATTCAATTCATTCATTCCTTCATTCATTCACCTTCTTGTCATCTATGCAGTAGGGAAACATTTACTAAGCACCTACAAGGTACCAGTACTGTTTCATCCAAAATGCTCTCTCTTCCCTCCTCTTTTCAAATCTCAAAATCCTCTCCAGACACCTAGCCCTAGGACTTTGCCGTCCCTCTCCTCCCGTATTTCCTCTGGTCTTTATTCTGAAGATCTGCTTAACCTTTCTGGCCTCTTTAGTTTCTTCTGTTTGTCCCTTGTCAGGATTTCCCTTGATGAGCCATAGTCTAGAAACCGACTCAGAAAACTAGAATCCATGCTCCTCAAAATTTATCTAAGGGGAAGAGGGAAGATAATGAGAATTAATACGTTAATAATATTTGTCTTTGTTATGGATTAATGTGTACACACACGAGCAAAAAAATAAAGATCTGGCCAACATATTCGGAGTTCCAAATGAATGATGCAATCAGTAGATGCTATAGGATTAAGGGCCAAAATATGTGTTTGGGTCCCAGATGAATTCCCTCATAGTGATCTAACCGCGGCCGTGCAGTGAAATCAGCACCGGCATCCGGGCCAGAGTTCTCTCCTCTTAGCCCCTTAGCTCTGCCCCCTAGCCTTGGGTGGGCCATCTGGAAAGAGGGCTTAACTCTTGGAGTCTCTAGCTCCTCATCTCTAAGATGGGGATGTTTATAACAGGAATACCCCTCTCTGAGACACTCGGAAACTCCGATGACATCATGGAGGCTTGTGTTTTCAGAGCTCAGGGAATGGTTGTTGAATCCGAATCCTTCAGTTCTAATTTCTTTCTGTGTGAGACCCAGTGAGAGGCAGGAAATCCTGGGACCAGAGTCCAAGGTCTGTATGACAACAAAATAGTCTAAAGCCATCACCACATACACTCTGTTCGGGCAGAGATTTTGTCTTTTTTTTCACTGATGGATCCCTACAATAGTGCCTACAACAGTTCCTGGCTCAGCATAAGGGCTCACTAAGCATTGGTTGAATTAAAAAAAAAAAAAGTTCATATTGCAGTGTGAGATATATTTTAGTGCCTTGGAAACCTAGGTCTCTAACACTGTTACTGAGCATGACCACTGATACAGCCTTTTGAGGGGGCAATGGGCAGAACCTATCCAAGTTTAAAATGCACACATGCACCTTCACAGGTGTGATGCAACCCCCCCCCCCCCAATATTCAATTAGGCATGATGGCGACCCAACCACATGTTCCATAGGCCTGCGCGCGTAGTAGGTGTAGCTATCCTTTACGGAGCCAGGAAACACCACAGGGGAGTGGCTGAGAGCGCAGACCCCGGAGCGGAGAGCCTGGCTTTAAACCCTGCCTCTGCCAAGTACCAGCCTCACCTTCAGCAGGTTACTTAACCTACCTGCCTCCCCGACCATGAATTTGAGAGGAGGAGACCACCAGCCTCATGGGGCTGTTCCGAGTCCAGGGATTCACATGTGTAAAAGTGTGGGGTCGGTGTTCACACCTGTTCTACAAAGCACACGCTCACTCTGTTTTCATGGGGATTTGGGGGAAGCAGGCTCCCCGCTGAGCAGAGAGCCCGATGCGGGGCTCCATCCCAGGACTCTGAGACCATGACCTGAGCTGAAGGCAGAGGCTCTAACCCACTGAGCCACCCAGGCACCCCTCATGGGGATTTGGGAAGCTCACCGCAAGCCCTTTTATCGTGGAGGCGGAGGGAAATTACAAAGGAAGGGTAGGGGCAGCCGCCTGCTGCAGAACCCGGACTTGAATCCCAGTCGGAGGGCTGACCCGTCTCACTCCCCAGCGACCACAGGCAGTACCAACACAGTCTCCTTGACTCAAACAGTGCTTGTGTCCTGATCCCTGTTTCCTGAGTACTCTGCCCTGGTTCTTGACACAACCACGATGCTCACAGCCAAGAAAACACAATCATCTTCTCTGACTAATCTTGCTTCCCTTCAAACAGGTGTTCAGGACTTGCAGGTGGACCATGGCAGAACCCCGTCCATCTGGTGCCACCACAGGGAGTCCTGCAGCCTCTTCTTAAAAACCACCCCACCCTCTCAGCCTGACCCCCAAACCTGAATTTCCACCTTAGATAGTCCTAACTTGACTTTCCCCTTGACTCATTTTTCTTTATAAATTTATTTCATTAACAATTTCCATCTTGGAAAATGATGCTTGAAAGAAAAAAGATGTTTTTCGGGGGGGTGCTGTCAAGCTGAGCTATAAATACATTCATTACCTTTCTGGCTGGAGATGGGGTGGGGTTTGGAGAGCCCTGGGAGGGGCCGAGGCCGGGCCTTGGCGGTGGCTCTGGGCCCGAAGCTCTCTCGCTCCTGGCTTTGGGGATGAGGGCTGGGGAGGAGAGGCAGGGTAATGAATTTCTCCTCAGTGCCGGGGCCTGTTTCTCGTTAGAGCTCTGGCTCTGCGCAGCGGCTCCGTGCAGCTCCTTGCCCCTCCGCCCCCAAGCCTGCTCTTCTGAGCTCAAACCACCCAGATCCGGCTTATTTTTAAGGGTTAATCAACAAGTGGTTATGGCTGCCTGCTGTGTGCAGAGCCAAGGCTGGAGACCCCAGTGGAGAGGGAAGGAGCTCGGGCAGAAAGAAAAGGAAAGGCCCGGCCCTTAGGGGTTTGCGCTCCTGGCAAGGATGGCCATGGTGACAGCAACTGCGCGGTCAGAGAGCCATTTAGGAACCAGCAGGCCTGCCAGGCCCCAGGGTGGTGGCCCTGTTTGAACCTACAAGCACATCTTGGTAGGAGTGCTTATACCTTCATGCTTTTCCAATGCAGTATCCTTTGGGAGGGGCGGGGAATGGAGAGAGGGCTGGACGTAAGCAGAGCCATGCCTTCCTGCCGTCAGTGTCCATCGGGTGCCTTAGGGGGAATTTGCTCAGCAGCCGAGCTTCTGGGATGGGCTTTCTCTTCTCTTCCTCTGCTCGCTTCTGTCTCGGTCACATCACTGAGAATCCCACTGCTGCAATTTCCCCCTCCCGCATAGAGAGCTGGTGTGTGCACACAGCCGCAGACTACAGATAAGTGGGTGAAGGGCCCATCGCCATGTCATAGGATGTCCTCACCCCCCTCCTCATTCCAACACACACCACTGAGGCCCAGCCCTGGCTAGGGCTTGCTCAAGGCCACACAACTAGAAGGACACTGAAGTGGACCTTGTGTCTTTGAATTTTCTGTGCATGGCTTGTGGCAAGCAACACTGCTTCCAGCCAGATGATCTTATTGTATTTTCTTAAGGTGGAAGTGCCTTATTCTGTTTCGTTTTATTCTCCCCCCTTGCCAAAACCTCTGATTGCAGATCTGCTCATTGCTGAGGGTGTACTGAGCATATCTGTGGGCCCAGCGCTTGTGAAATTCTGCAGGAGCCATGAAGACCCCAAGACTCAGGCTGTGTCCCCTTGGAGAACTGTGGGGAGACACCAGATGGATCTGTGAGACAAGGACAATTCCAACCCAAGTCTGGGCCTGAGGACAGCCTCAGCTGCACAGCAGCCTGGGCCTTGGGGGGAATTTAGAAGTTTTGTGTCATAGTGGAAGGGATTGGGTGAAAATACCCAATACTGGCTCATATTTTTGTTGGTTTTTTCCCACTGGGCAAATTTTCCATCCACTTCTGGCTTTGCATTGAATACAGATGACACTGCCAAGAGAGGAAGGATGTTCTACCTTTCAACCAGGAGCCCCACTCCACGGTTCTGCATAGAGGTAGGGCCCATGGCCCTGAATCCTGGGGCAGCCGCTTCTCACGACTGTCCAAATCATTGGGCATGCAGTTTCCTCAAGACAATAATTGGGCTTTGGGGTCTACTTGGGTCCTCTTTGCAGGGAGATCACTGGCTAAAATAGCTCAGGCCATAAAAATACAGAATGAAAATACTTGTAGCCACCACATCCACATATTCCATGGAGAGGCTATTAAAACCTCCAAATTACACCAGGCTCGCTCTTCAAGGCCACAAGAATGCATAGCTGAATGGAAAAGGAAGGGATATTTTCAGGGTGAGTTCAGTACCAATCATTATAAGCTTTCCATTTGCCCTCCTAAAAAGGTCTTCCTCAAGCCTTTCAAATTAATTTATAAAGGTCGACTCCCTCTTTAAATGGTTTTACCAGACCACAATAAGGCACGGTCTTCACATATTGCTTTTCTCAATATGACTAACCAAATCTCTGGTTGGGAGAGACAAGATCCAGTAACATGTGGTGGTTTGACCTACTATTCTACTCTAAAACTCTTTGCCACCCTTTCTGGTCCAAGCCACGGCTATGTTTTGCCTAGACTCTCAGTGGACCTCTAAACTGACCAGTCTGCTCCCAATTTTCCTTTCTTACATCCATTCTTCATAATACACAGGGTTAACTCAAATGCACACCTGGCCATGACCCTCCCCTAAAAATCTCCAGTGGCTCCCCATTGCCTCCAGTTACAAACATTTTCCCAGAGCTGACAAGGCCTTTGATGGTCCGGCTCTGCCTGCCTTCTCTGGCTTCCTCCTGCACAATTTCTTACTGGGCTCATGTTCTCAGATGCTCCATGCCTGCTCTTTAAATGTGTCAGCCTCTCTGCCTAGATGCTGTCCCTCTCTCCTTCGCTCTGCTATTGATGTTTACCTTCAGGTCTCATTTAACATCCTGTGGGAAGAGGGAGCAAGCCTCTCATTCATTGCTTGTAGTTGGCTGAATGCCCCTCACCCCTCCACCACCTGTGTCCATCTCATGCCTGTAGATGGGACCTTATTTGGAAAACAAGTCTTTGCAGCTGTAATGAAGGTAAGGATCTGGAGAGGAGATCATCTAGGATTATCTGGACAGACCTAAGTCCAGTGATAAGTGTCCTTATCAGAGCAAGGCCAAGAAGAGGTTGGGGACACACAGAGGAGAAGGCCATGTGAGTTACAGGGCCACCAGGCAAGGAGAACTTGGAGCCACCAACAGCTGAAAGAGGCAAGGAAGGAGTCTCCCCTAGAGCCTTAGGAGGGAATGCAGCCTTGTGGATTTGACTTCAGGCCTCCAGAATTCAGAGAAAACATGTTGTGTTTTTTTAAGCCACTCCACTGGTAATCTGTTAGGACGGCCCTAGGAAACCTCCAGTGAGGTACTGCTCATATTGACATGCTGACCCTCACTGAGAAGGTAGCCCAAGACAATATCTTGAATGAACTAAGTCCAGGAGACCGGCAAGACAATGAGAAGGGTTGGGAAAAATGGGAGAGAGAAAGACATGATAAGAGGCACCGGAAGTTAGCTAAAAATTTCCAGAATCACCTCCAATGTATGGGAGTCACTCTCCTCTTAGGTGAGGGGCCCTGGAGCTTGAGACTTGCAACCCTGTTTTCATCATATTCCAATGGGTCTTCCGTTATCTTAGGAGATGGTCCAAAAGCTCAAAAATGTTCTCTCAGCAAAAGTAAGTGTAATTCGTTTTTAACAGGTATTGTTTTGTGTCTTAAAAACATATTTCAATTATTTTTGTTAAAGATTGTATTTATTTATTTGACAGACAGAGATCACAAATAGGCAGAGAGGGAGGAGGAGAGAGAGGCGGAAGCAGGCTACCCGCTGAGCAGAGAGCCCGATGCCGGGCTTGATCCCAGCTCACTGGGATCATGACCTGAGCTGAAGGCAGAGGCCTTAACCCGCTGAGCCACCCAGGCACCCCCATATTTCAATTATTTAGCAAGATATTTGAGTGACTATGAGTTTCTTCAAACTATATGTGAGTTGAACAGACTCTTGATTTGCCCCTGAAATCTGTTCCTTCCCCAGCCCTTCCAGCTTGGTTAATGGCACTGCCCTCCACTTAGCTGCACAAGCCCAAGACTTGAGTGACACCCTTATGTTCTTTCTTGCCATCACCCTGACCTGCAAGTCCTGTTAATTCTTTTCTTTTTTTTAAGATGTTATTTATTTTTGTGTGTGTGAGAGAGAAAACGAGTGAGCAGGCGAGTTGAGGGGAGAGGAGGGGTAGAGGGAGAGGGAGAAAGAAGCAGGATCCCTGCTGAACAGAGAGCCTGATGCAGGACTCGATCCCAGGACCGTGGGATCATGACCTGAAGGCAGACACTTAATTGACTGAGCCACCAGGTGCCCAAGTCCTGTTAATTCTGTCTTGAGAACACACTCCAGGTGGTCTGCCCCTCATGACCTTCAAGCTTCCTCCATAGTTCAAGCCATAGCCTCTCACCCCTGGGCTTCTCCAGTGGCCTCTCCACTGGATTCACAGCCAGTTCTCTTGCTCACTTAATATCTAGTCTGTGCCCAACAGCCAGAGGCACCCTTCCAAATGTAAATCTGATCTCAGCAATCCGGTTTGAAATCTTTCAGTTGCTTTTCATTGCACTTAGAAAAAAATCCAAACCCATTAGTATGGTTCTCCTAAGCCAAGGTGGGTCTAGCCCTTTCCTACATTCTCATTCTCATTTGGTCCCTCTCTTTCCCATGACCATGGTGCCACAGCCTCATCTGTCATCCTTCTGCTCTTCTTCTTTTTTCTTTTTTTTTTTTTAAAAGATTTTATTTATTTATTTGACAGACAGAGATCACAAGCAGGCAGAGAGGCAGGCAGAGAGAGAGGAGGAAGCAGGCTCCCTGCTGAGCAGAGAGCCCGATGCGGGGCTCGATCCCAGGACCTTGAGATCATGACCTGAGCCGAAGGCAGCGGCTTAACCCACTGAGCCACCCAGGCGCCCCATCCTTCTGCTCTTCTAACAGTCCAATCTTATTCCTGCCCCCGGGCATTTGCATTTGCTGTATCCACTGTCTAGAATGTTTTTTTATGATTTCCATATGGTGGCTCCTTCTCATTTTCTCATGCCAGGCTTCTCAGAGAGGGCTTCCATTAACACCCTCTGTACAAAGTAAAACCTAGCCCCCTTCCCTAACAGTCCCATGATACCCTTATAATTTTCTTATAGGCAATTACAAGCTAGATGAAGGTACTAGTTGGTGAGCTCGTCGTAACAAAACACTACAAACTGGGTGGTCATGGGTGATTCCTTCTGAGGCCACAAGGGAAAATCTGCTCCAGGCCTCGCCCCAGCTTCTGGTGGTTTGCTGCCGATCTTTAGGGTTCTTTGGCTTCTGCTGCATCACTTTGATATCTGCCTTCTGTATATGGATCTGTTTCCAAATTTCCCCCTTTCATGAAGGGGATGGGGGCCCACCCTTCTTTGGAACAACCTCATCTTAACTAATTATATCTGCCATGACTCTAATTCCAAATAAAGTCACATTCTGAAGCCCTAAGAGTCATGACTTCAACCTATGAATTTTGGCGGGGGACACAAGTCAGCCGGGAGCAGCATTATTTACTTGTTTGATTACTTCTTTCTTGTCTGCTCCAGTGGAAGCTACGTTTCTGGAGGGCAGAGATGTAATCTCTCTGCTCTATCCATTGCACTAAGAACAGTAGCTGGCCCCAAGGCCCTCAATAAATAATCCTTACTAGAGGTTGGTGATGGTTGCACAGCTTCGAATAGACTAAAAACCACTGACTTGGATACTTTAAAGGGGTGAATCTATGGTATGTGGAATAGACCTCAAAAACAAACATTTCTTCCATGAATGTATGGATGCCATGATTATTTATTGTATAAATATCTCTTCTTTCTGGGACTCAGTTTCTTCCTCAGTAATATATCCAAATTCCCCAGAGGTTTAGTGACAGTGACATCTTTGAGAATCGGATGAAGATTTCCCAAGTAAAACACCAACACGTGCGTATGTGTCTGTGTATCCACACACAGCTGCAGAGTCCTTTCTATCTCATTGCAAGGAGCTCATGGCTGCCTTGAGAAGGACAGTTTCCACGGACCAAAGTAACAATGCCGAGGTTAGATGATCTCACCGAAGGCCCTTCTGGCTCTGAGAATTATGAGATTCCCCATCCCTGTGCTCTGCAGACACAGGGACTGGGGCAGAAAGTGAAATTGCCTCTGCTTACAAGGAGCTTCTAGTCTACCTGGAGTGGAAAACAACCTTATACAAAACCAAATGGAGAAGTCTGAGCAGTTCAGAGAAAGGTGTCATGCAGGCTCTTGGGTTGAAAGTAACCATGACTAGGGTTTCCACTGGCTGACTGACAAAAGAGTCAGACGTATGTGGCAGGAAGGAGAGAAAGAGCATGAGAGCTTGCTGAAGAGTTTGAGAAGCAAGTCATCAAGAAAAAGTGGGTTTTGTCACAACAAATTTAACACAAAGTCTCATTGATATCTCAAATAAAAAGGATCTTTATTACTTTTACTTTCCTTTAAAAACCTTTTAATGTCATATGGCTTCTTTTAAAAAAATAATTTAGTAATGAAGGTTTTGATGCGATGGGAATGATTTTGAAGCAATGTAATTGCTTTCTGCTGCTCTCTGCACCCAGGTAGCCCCATTAGCCAGGTAGTGAAGCAGCCAGCTTCCACATATGGATAGGTCTTAACCTCCCTCAACTCACACACCAAGTAGAATTTCTCATAACCAGAGGTTTAATAAAGAGGAACGGGGTTGTCCAGGAGGGCAGAGGAGGAAACCAGCAGTTAGAATCTTTATAAAGTCAGAGATGACAACATTCTCAGAACCCTGCTAAACTCTCCAAACTGGATGGAGAGTTATCTCTTCCCCTCTAAAATGACAATGCCCAGTACACAGCCCATTAAGGACATTTTAGAAACCCTAAATAAAAAGGGGAATTAGGAGGAAGACTTTCTGGAAAATTGGCCAGAAGGAAATTCAATTCAACAGTTGTTTTAAGTTCTACTAGTGGGTTTTCACATGTGTTTAGGATGGCAAGATCTTTGGCCCCCAAAGTATTTTCTCATCTCACTGATGTCACTGTAAGTTAAGAGCAAAGCCTACCACTCCAAATGAAGAAGACACGGGCAGTGAAGAAGGTGAAGTGAGAGAGGAAGAGAGGAACAGAGGGAGGGAAGAAGGAAGGGGGGAGGAAGGCAGGGATAGAATGGAGCTTGGCTGTTGGGTTAACTTAAGAGAGTAGACTTCTTTAGGCCTGTCAATTTATTTTTTTATTTCTTTTTTAAAAGATTTTATTTATTTATTTGACAGACAGAGATCACAAGTAGGCAGAGAGGCAGGCAGAGAGGCAGGCAGAGAGAGAGAGGGAAGCAGGCTCCCTGCTGAGCAGAGAACCTGTTTTGGGGCTTGATCCCAGCACCCTGGGATCATGACCTGAGCTGAAGGCAGAGGTTTCAACCTCCTGAGCCACTCAGGTGCCCCCTAGGTCCATCAATTTAAATATAGGGTCTTTCCTACAAACTGACTCTGGAAGGATGAAGTGAGCAATTCTACACTGCTAAAGTGTGCATTTCAAACTACCATACATACAAACCAAAGGTCCTGTATTTCAGGTAAACCTGAATACAATCTCTTGCTAAGAAAGTCTTTTGTCGAGATAGAAAACCAAAAGTCACCATATCCAGCAAAGATCGTATTTTAGGGGGAGAAATAATCGTGTTTTGGCGCCAACGCACTGGCTTACTAGAACAAATTGTTAAATTTTCAGGAGTTTTGTAAGCCAGTTGACATAATGCTGGTAGCTTGAAATAGGCCATGGTGAGAGGATTTATACAGGAGAAATGTTATATAGATCAAGGTCTTGTTTTCTTTTCTTCCTGGAGAGCTTCCTGCTAAACATGTACCAATAAACCATCTTTGTATATGAATATTTACAGTTCTAACTGCAACAGGGCATAACAAAAAAAAAATACCTCTAGCCAACCAATATGGAATAAGCACAAATACTTCTGGAAAAAAACACGGAAAGTTACCTAAGAGATGATAACTGAAGCAGTCAACAAACAGTGATCAAGTACCTTGGTTAGTGCTGAAGGGCCAATGAAGAAGGCGTCCACTATAGATCAAATCATTGAGTATCCTGTCATTTGTTTGGGGAGATAAGATGGACATACATAGAATGGTTACAGTGCAAAGCAAAGTATAATTACATGTAATTTTGTCTTGTAAAGACTGGGTGCAGCAAGAGTTCAGAGAAAGGGGAGATCGTAGAGTGGTTAATGTCAAGCAAGAGAACTGTGCAAATCACAGTCCTCTGTTAATTTCAAAGGAGTAAGAGATAAACCAGCTTCATCCTAATGGGATGTCTGGCTTGCAGCAAAGGGATCCTCAGGCTATTGAAAAAATCCTTTGAGTTTCTCTCCCTCTTATTTAATATCATTATCACTCATGAAATATATCATCAGCACAGAGAGACAGTTGTTTGCTGTAAGAGATGGTGACACCTCTGGCACACAACTATTGATTCCTGCCTGGCCAGTTGATGAACGGATCAGCTTTCTTTTCTGCACTTGGGGGACTGCATTGCTTTTGGACTCAGAGCTGTAGCTCCCATTTGAGGAGGCTGCTTATGTTTCAAAGATCTGAGTTTGAATCCAAGCTCTGCCCCTCGTTAGCAGTGTGACCTCACACAAGCAATTCATCCTCTCTGTGCCTCTGTATTCTCATCTATCTTTTTTATATATGATTTTTTAAAATGTTTATTTATTTATTTATTTTTATTAATTTGCTTCAGGAGTTCAGGCCTGTGAATCATCCGTCTTACACAATTCCCAGCACTCACTATCCGTACTCTCATCTATAAGATGAGGAAGACAGTCCTATTCATGTCATTGGGAAGTTTCGAGGATTAAACTGAGCTAATTTTTTAAAAAAGATTTTATTTATTTATTTGACAGAGAGAGATCATAAGTAGGCAGCAGCAGGCAGAAAGAGAGGGGGAAGCAGGATTCCCGCTGAGTAGATAGCCTGATATGGGGCCCAATCCCAGGACCCTAAGATCAGGACCTCAGCAGAAGGCAGAGGCTTAACCCACTGAGCCCCCCAGGTGCCCCTAAACTGAGCTAATTCTTATGCAGCACTTAGAACAGTGGTGAGCTTGTGGTAAGCACCCTATTTATTATTATTGTTATTATTATTGCTATCATTCTGCTGAGCTGGAATCCCAATCTTACCGTGTGGATTTTGTGACCTTGGGCGAGTCACTCTTGATCTTGAAACTTTGGATTGCTCACCTATAGGCCTGAAACTGTGGTCTCTGCCCACTCTGCGGGGGCTATAGGGAAGACTGTAGGAAACAGAGTCTGTGAAAGCTCTTAGCAGGCTGGAAAGTTCTGCATGGATGTAAGCTGTCAGTGCTGGCATGAGATGTCTGTGCTCAGAATTAGACCCCCCCGCCCCCTGGTTCTTGGCCTCATAATGGCTTGATGTGTTTGGGGTGTTGCCAAGGTTCCTGTTGATGATGGGAATCCCGTTGACATGTCCCAGTGCACAGAGTTCCGGGTTGCTGTGTCTTTTACTTGTTTGCGCTGCTTGTGTTTTGGAAGAGAACATCCCATAAAGGCGCTCAAAGTGGCTCTCTTAAGAAATTAGTGCACTGTTTATAATCGGCCCACTCCCCTCCTGTCACAGCACAAACTCCCCAAATGCAGGGACTGCTTGCCGGTTTTATTCATGGCTGGACCCAAGTGTCAAACAAGACCCTGGTGTGAGATAGGCATGGAGGACCCATCTGTGGCAGGAATGGATGCCCACCCTTCTCGGCTCACATTTCCTCCAAACTGGAAAAATAAACAGAGAGACATCGCCATAGGAATGAATCCGTACATAGCAGACGTCCCCAAATGAACCAATCAAGCCATCACTCAGCTAACACTCAGCACCGCATGTGGACAAGCCACTCCATCAGGTCCTCTTGGGGGCGGGGGGTAGGTATGCAGAAGAAGGTGAGGCCTCTGTCAACTACAACTTTTTTTTTTCTTAAAGAAGAACCTCCCCAACTTGGGGTCTCATAAATTTCATTATTATCCCACCCTAGTTCCACATCCTAAACCTGCCCTGCTCATTACCAATGCCCGTTCCCAGAAGGCAAGACTCATCTGGATCTAGAAGGACTATGAGGAACTGGTTTCCAAAGCACCATCTGGTCACCATTTATCTGCTAAGGTTTTCCATTTCAGAATCAAACGTGAACCACAGAGCCTTTTGCCTTGCTCCAAGGGGCTTAGAAAAGACTGTCATTTCCACATTAGAGAAGGGGGTGGGAAGGGAGAGGGCTGCTTGAATCTAAACCTGGAAAAAGCTGAATTGATTTATAGGATTCTGCAGGTGGGTGAGGCCCAGAGCAGAAAAGTAAACGCTGGTCACCTGTGCAACTGACAAGCTATGATTCTCAGGAAAGGAACAAAGACTGAAGGGGTTTTTACGTAGTATGATCTTCTTTTAAAAAAAAACTACCAGAGTTCAGAGAGAAAAAGACCCCAAAAATGATTTTTTGGCTATGTTTCTTATAGCAACTTTGAAAAGCCATGGAAGAGGAAAGCTGGCCAGGAATTTTTTTTTTTTTTTTGAGGGTATGAAAGCCTCTCATTTTTATAGTTTTGAAAATCCTTGGAGTTTAACTTTGAACTTTAACCAAGAAAAATTATATCTTATAAACAATGGCATTTGTTGATTGGATGAAGGACTAGATCAATATTGGTCTTGGCAACTTGTTTTGGCTGCAGTTGCCTGCAGAAATATGCTCGTTGTGGTGTCAAAAAATTATGTCAGTTCCTCACCATGTGCCTCTTTTTCTTGGAGTTTTGCCTAAGAATGAATTTCCAAAGATACTTCCAGAAGTTAACCTAGAGCCTGGCCTCCGAAGCAAAGGAAGTTACACATAAACTCTCGGAAAGCAGCCCGCCACGGTGAGCTTCTGGGAGGGACAGGGGACGAAATCTCCACCTTTGGAGAAAGGAGATAACAGGGAGCGACTTCTAATTCCACAGTCATGGTCATATTCCCTCTCGCTGCCAAGTTTTTCACTTAGACTCATCACAGTGAAGGGGGAAGACACCAAACCAAACAAAAACACATCAGTGAAAACCATTGCTTTGAAAGACAATAATCATAAGGCAGCCTCCGTGGAGCTGTCCACATTAGAATGTCTTAAATCTTTCCATTTTGTCTGGGCGGTTGGGGTGTTTCAGGAGGGAGCAGGAAAGCTTTTGGTGTTTTATTTTAGACTATCATATTATCAATTTATTTGGGGCATAAGACTCTAGGCCACATGTTTACTTCTGCATATATTTGTCAAGAAAATATGCCTCTACCATATTGACTTTCCTCAATTCAGCGGATTGAGTTGGGTTATTTAGCCTTACTCTTTGCAACTTTGGTCTGGATTTGCACTTGTGGGTATAATAATCAGAGCAGTGCCCAACTGTGAAAAGGGGGCAATGAGAAAAGCTGGAAATGAATCCCACATCCTCACTTCTGAGTCTGACTCCGGGATGGCAAGTGCTAATCCAGCCTCGTTGGCCCCTCGTGGTCAGCACTGGGCTCTCCTGCCCTGTGAAGACGGAGGGGCCATGTCCTAACATACTAACAGTTGGCAGTGAAAGATGGCCCAGGGCTGGAATTGCCACTGCGTCCCTTCTCCTGGTGGGAGATGAGTACACACCTGCCACTGCCTGAGAAAGACTGAGCCAGGATCCCCCCCTGTGTGCCCACCCCCCCCCCCCCCCCCACCGCCACCGCCAAGGACTTACTGGCTGACCCCCTCCCTGGGCTCCTGGTGGCTAGGGGGCAGCTCTGGGCCTCTGAATCCCCTTCCCCATGCAACTCTGCTATAGGAGATGCCTTCTTTCAGCCATGTGGCCCCTGGCACTGAGGCTGGGACCTTGGCACAGACTTGGAAAGGTGGCCAACTCTGCATTTGCCAGATTCCCATAGTTTTCTGACCCACATCTTGGGTAAAAGGAGTGTGGGGGGAGGGACTGTTTTTAGTCACACTTGCCAGGCACATACGGACAGTAATAAAACAGAGCTCCTGCTAATGTTTATTAAGCCCTCGCTGCCTGTCATACACTGTGCTAAACACTTTGCATACTTTATCTAAGGAATCCTAACAACTGTTTTATGAGGACAGCACTAGTTTTGACATGACAAACCAAGACGGGGCACCGCACAGCGAGCAACGGTGCTGGGATTTCCTCCTGGCCTGTCTTACTTCAGAGTCTTGTCATTTCTAACTTGGACTCACATCCAGGTCATCTCACCCCACTGGGCTACCTTCTTGCAAAACCACACCCATCGGGGTCCCTGCCAGCTGCTCACACCCATCAACACATTGGATAACGTTACAGATGATGGGCTTGCATCCACCTGCTCCCAAGGACCAGGCCCGCTGCCTTCTTCTGTGAGTCATTTCCAGAACTCTTACAGAGCATGGGGGCGAGGGGAGGGGCCCTTCCTTAGGCCCTGTCATCAAAGGCTGTCACCTTTCTCCTGGGCATCAGGACAATTTCCTTAGCTAATTTCAGCATTCCTCGAGTGCAAGAATGGTATCTTCTATTTCTTAAAAAAAAAAAAAAAAAGAATCGCTGACTTTTAGGATTGGAAAGAGTCCTCGGAGACCTGCCCCATGTAGTCATGTTAAGGGAAGGAATGGAAGCTCAGTGAGCTTCAACGATCTGGCAGAGGTCGGGCAGCCAGGGAGCACCGTAGTCTCTTGCTCCTGATCCACAGGCACAGTAAATCCTGCGCCCCTTGCTCTGAATTGGTGCATTCTGGAAGCGTAAGTAAGAGGAGAGGCCACCAAGGAATTACTGAAAGGCCAACCTCAGTGTTCCCATCCCTCACCCCACTACTCTTCCCCAGGCGCCGTCAGCCATGCTTGGGATGAAGCGTGCCAAGCACTCCCTGGCCATGCCTTAGAAGGAAATGAATCAAAATGTCTTCCCTGGGGGCGGGGGCAGTCCTGCAGGGCTTCCATGGACACAGAGCCCTCGTCCTGACTGGGGCATGAGGGCCCGCCTTCAGGCTGTCCCCGAGCCCCTTGTGTGACTTGTGCACCTGCCTACCGACCAGCACCCCCACAGATGCTCCAGGGCAGAGGGGGAGGCTATAGGGCACATGCCAGTGTGCTCCCTGCCGGGGCTCCTGGCCTTGCCTGCCCTCGCCCTGGCTGTCAGACCTGCCACCCGATGGTGTCTGGGACCTGAGGTCCCACCTGAAGGAGCGAGAAAGCTGGCCTCTACAGGCAGATACTTGCCAGAGCTCCCATGCCTTCCCCTCAGCCTCTTCGGCAGCATCTCAAAGGCACTGTGGGCGCAGGGGGCAGGTGCTGCTGGGCCCGCATGACACTGTCTCCAGCGCCCCAGGGCCCTGCGCCCAGCAGACTTGGGGTAGGGCAGTGGGATGGCGGAGGTAGGACTGTGTAGGGAAAACTTTGCAAGTAGGGTGGGAACAGATTAAAGAAGTGATTCAATTAATACAGATTTTAGGCCTCCCTCTTCCTCACCTGCTCCCCAGGCTAAAATTACTTTACGTCAAGAATAATGGATACATTCATTAAGCATGGCCTTCCAGCTCGAAATTGTGCTCAGCTGTAGTTAACTTGGTTTTTTAGAGTTCACATTCCTGGCACGTGGTGAGCATCTAGGGAATATTTGATGGAGAAATAAATTTATTCCTCAAAGCAACCCTATAGTTATCCCCAAAGGACAGGAGACAGAAGTTGTGGGAGCTACCCATCGGTCCATCTCTTTGCAACCAGGAGCTCCCTTGGTGTGAATTTTTACTCTGCCCACACAACAGGGGGGTTTAATGAAAACAAACTCAGTGTATCTATCTATCTGTCTGTTTTTCCCTCATGCAGCACCAGCTCCTTCCTAACTTCCTCCCTCCCTCCCTTCCACCTTCTGCCCTTTTCCTCTTCCCTCTCTTCTGCTACTGCAGAATCCCTAGGGAAGAAAAAACCATCTCTTCCTCTGTAGCCCACCTCCCTTGTGAAAGACATGGACATTTTACCAAAAATAGAGCAAACACATATTGTACTAGGCATGATTCTAGGCACTTAACATAAATTAACTAATTTAATCCTTACAACAAACCCATAAGGAAGTGACTCATTATCATCTCTATTTTGCAGATAAGGAAACTAAGACATGGAGAAGTTGAAAAACTTGCCCCAAGCCACACAACTGTTAAGTGACAGGGAATTTTGACACAGAAGCTGGACTCCAAAGTCTATTAAGCATTTTGCTACACCACCTCTCAGGGCTCTCTTTCCCTTCACAGGAGGAGGAAGCACAGTGTGTGTGTGTGTGTGTGTGTGTGTGTGTGTGTGTGTGTGTGTGTTGGAAAGGTTGAGGTGAAGTTCCAGCTCAGCAAGACAGGGAGGAGGCGTGGAGGGTCTGGTTGCGTGAGTGGCAGAGCAGCCTGCCCTGTGCCCTGAACCCCTAAGGCACAGTGTTCAGTGGGGACGGCTGTGTGGAAAGCTTGGAAGGTTGAGAATGAGGGCAGTGAGTGTGGGAACCCTGGCGAAGAGCAGAGAGGGAGAGGTTGCTGGCAGTCACCACCTTCCCAGACTCCACAGGGAGCAGCAGCCCATCATCCATTCACTCGACAGCCTTTACTTGGAGGCAGATCCTGTCGGAGTGGAGGATGCAACAGCAGACAAAGCAGCCATGAGTCCCTTCTCTCATGGAGTTTACATCTTAGAGCAGGGAGACAGAGAATACAGATAAATGCATTTATGAGAAATCATATTAAGGGCCATGCAGAAGAATAAAGCTGGTAAAGGGGCAGGGAGAAAGAGAGAGGCAAAGTGGGGTGGGTGACACTATTACTTAGAGGGTGGTCCAAAAGGAAGGCTCCACTGAGAAGGTTGTATTGAATATGGACATAAAGGATCTGAGGGAATGAGCCATGTGGATATTTGGGAAGGAGTATGCGAGGCAGAAAGGGCCAGACCATGTAACTACTTGCAGAACGTTGCAAAGTCTTTGCATTTTAAAAATTCTCTGTTGAGAAACTATGGGAAAGTTTCATGCATAGATATAATCTGACTTTTGATTTAAAAGAATTACTTTGGCTACAGTGAGAAGAATAGATTTAGAAGATAAGGATGGAAGCAAAGCAGATAGACCCTTTATGCAGTAGTCCGAGGAAAAATATATGCTGGTGACCCTGACTGAGGTGGCAGCAGCAGAAGTGAGGAATTACATTTCTAAGCAGAAGACAATCCTATTTGCAGATGGATTGAACATGGGATTGGAGGGGAGAGGGAGAAAGAGAGAAAGAGGGAAAGGGAGGGAGAGGAGGAGGAGGGGAAGGAGAGAGAAGGGGGAGGGGAGAGGAGGAGATTGAAGAGTCAAGAATGACTCCAAGGTTTTAGCTTGTAAAACAAGGCAATGAAGCTGTCATTTGCTGAGATAGGAAAGAATGAAGTTGGAGGTGACTTGGTGGGGAGAGGAATGATCAGGTTTTGGACATATTCAATTGGAGATGTCTGTTCAGCATCTGAGTGAAGAAGTCAAATCGGTAGTCAGCTATAGGGGTCTGAGTTGAAGGGAGAAGTTAGAACTGGAGATTGCTTTGGAAATTATCAATGTGAATTGATGGTCTGTGGAGCTGTGGGGCCAGATGAGCTCATCTAGACAAAGAGTGAAGATAAAGAAGAGGTCCAAAGATGGAGGCCTGGGGTAATCTGATTTTAGAGTTAGAGAAGATGAAGAGGAATTGACAAAGTCACAGAGAAGGAGAGGCCAGAGAAGGGGAAGAGCAAGCCAGAAAAGTGGAAAGAAAGAATGTTTTTGGGAAGAGAGATAACTTGACTGTGTTAAATATTGCTGATAGTTTGAAAAAGGTGAAGACAGAAAAAATTACCATAGGATTTTGCAACTAGCAGCTCATGGGTATCACTGAAATAATGGATGAGGGACCAGTGACCTTGCCCCCAATTTCTAATCTCTTTAAGCCCCATGTTTCTTGTGTGATGCAGGCGGAATAAATAAACCATAGAATATTTGTGTGATTTGGCTACTTTTGAGCATTTTGAGTGCAAGGCATGTTATAGGTTTAATTTGTTTTAGGACCTAAAGAAATGTGGCATTTTCTGTACTCTGGGATGTCACAGAACAGCCTAGATCAGTTGCAATGAGATTTACCTCAATGCACTTTTTGTTTCCAGAGACTGAATTGTAGGTCATGCCTGTTGGGAGTGGAAATGGAAGACAGAAGTAAAGGCAAAGGAGGGATGGAGGTTTTGCAGTGAAGTTGTGGGAGTAATAATGAAAAACGAAAGCAAAGCCCATTTGGTCTTTGGAGTCATACTTATGCCAGATTGGGGAGGAGAATGGAGCACTTATAAAGGAAAGTCTGTGACATGTACTTGGTGCAAAGCTATCATAACAGAGCTAGAACTCTTTAACTTTGAGTACCAGAGAGAGAAGTAAGAAATATCTACTCAGCTATGTCACCCAATTAAGTAAAAGTTACACCATCCCTTTTCCATCACCAATATCCCATTTATACCACAAGTTTGGGACCACAATTAAAACCAGGAGAACAGACCCCAGAGGCAAAAGCCAGTCAGCAAGTCTGAGTCACAAAATTAGAAAAACATTGAACATTTGGAAAGAGAACCCATTGGGGGAGGGGAGTTTTATATTACGTGCATTACCTACAAAAAGCAAAACGAATGGAATTACAGAATAGGGAGTCCCGGAAAAGTCTCTTGAGAGTAAGAGATAGTATGTAGAAATGTGTTCATTCCTTTGATTTGGTTTCGGAAAACCATCCACATGCCAGGCCCTGGGGATAGATTACAGAACATGGTGGACATGATCCCTGCCCTCACACCATTCACAATCAGTACAGCTGAATTAATATAGGTAATCATGTCCTACTATGATAAATAACATGATCAGGCAACTTGTGTCATAGACGAGGGACACCTCATCAAATGTAGGAGGTCAAAGAAGCTTCTGAGATAAAACAATGTCTAAACTTTGTCTTGTAGTTGAGCTGAATAAAGTCCTTTCTGGGCACCTATGATATGGGAGGAGAGATGGTACAGTGGGCACTGGGTTCGAGTCTGAACTGCCGCAAGCTGTGGAACTTGGGGAAGCTAGTCATCTTTGCTTGCCTCAATTTTTTTGTGGTATAATACTGCTATCTATTCCAAGGAATCATTACAGTGATTAAATAAGGTCTGGAAAGCATTAAGTTCGGCACCTAAACATAGCTAAGGAGTTGAGTAAAATGTCAACAATATCTTCTCAATTAAAACTTTTGTTTCGGGGCGCCTGTGTGGCTCAGTGGGTTAAAGCCTCTGCCTTTGGCTCAGGTCATGGTCCCAGGGTCCTGGGATCGAGCCCCGCGTCCGGCTCTCTGCTCAGCAGGGAGCCTACTTCCTCCTCTCTCTCTCTGCCTGCCTCTCTGCCTACTTGTGATGTCTGTCAAATAAATAAATAAAATCTTTAAAAAAAAATTTGTTTCATAGCTTTGAGTGCAAAAATATATCTTTAAGCGCTTTACTAACTTAATTCAAAACTCTATCTTCCTCACAACATTTTATGTTCCTCAATAGCAAATACACCTGCTGCTGGGTCTGCAGCTCTGTCCTTGAGGGGCAGCAAGGAAAAGGAGAAGCATCAGGATTGGATGTGGAAAGGTTACTGGAGGGTGGATGACACCATCTTCAGTCACTGAAGGTAGAATAAATTACAGGGCCCTGGCTCAACCAGAAACATTCACAAAAGAGAAGAGCTTGTAGGGTCACTGTAACTGAAGAGTACTGGCCAAGATTTGTGTGTGCGTATTCGTTTTATTAAGAATTCTTTTTATTGAGATATAATTCACATACCATAAAATTTGTCCTTTAAAAGTCTACAATTCAGTGGTTTTTAGTATTTTACAAGGTTGTGCAATCATCACCACTATCTGACTCCAGAACATTTTTTATCACCTCTACCAATAAACCACTTGCGAGGTTTTTGAAAGGTGCACGTATGTGCTAGTGTTGCTAATGCAGAAATAGAGTGTGCTGTGATCAAGAAATTTAGAAAAAGCATCAGTTTGGAACTGTCAAACTCATTTCCAGGGATTTAATGCCCCTTGTCCCCCAGCCCCTGCATGCTCGCTCTAGACTTTCAAACTCCACTGACCTAGAAGAACTGTCACTTAGCCACAATTCTGTGTTCCATTCTAATGTGTGTTTATTATATATATATGTGTGTGTATATATATATATATACACACATATATGTATATATAGTGTGTGGGTGTGTGTATGTATATGTGTGTATAGCTGTTATCCAGAATTAACTAGATTCTAGTTCCTCTTGTCAACCTTTCCTCATCCTATCTAACCCACATGTACAAAAGAGGGAGAATCATACCAAAAGCACCCGCCCACTCCTTTTTGCTGTCCTCCTGAACATCTTTCCTGGGGTATCTCATAGGATCCTGGTTTAAACTTGTCCAAAATGGAACTGATTAACTGCTTCCCAAACCAGCCACTCTCCCAGTGTCCTCTATCTCAGTGAATGGGTGAATATAACCACCAGTCATTTGGTTATTCAAACTGGAAACCCAGGCCTCATTTGTAACACCTGACTCTCCCAATCTCCCTAAAATCACCCCATCCTCTTAATTCTGTTCCCATGGTCACTCTTGAATCTGTCTACCAACTTCATCTCCATGGTGGCCACTATCCTGGTTCAAAGAACCCTCATGTCCGGCCTGATTTACATCATCAACTCCTATCCAGTCTCCCTATTCCCAGTTCTGTCCGTCCTTCCTTTCTGTCCTCCACATTTTGTGATATGCAAATTGGAGTGTGCCACCTTCCAGATTTCAATCTTCTGTGGCTCCAAGTTGCTGTCATGATAAAGTCCATATTCCTTCATTTGGTTTACAAGGTCTGACCTAACCTGGTCCCCACCCCCATTCAAGCCTTCTCTCTCTCTCTGTTCTCCCTACACCATGCCTCAGTCCCTCTGTTGACAACTGTGCTGTTCCTCACACAGGTATCTTGTTTTCCAGTCTTACACATACTATTCGCTTTGTCCTGGAACATTTTTCCTGCCTTCCCACCACTTCTCTCTAGCCACATTCATTGAGATGACCCCTATTCAAACTGTAGGTCTGGGCTTGGTTATTGCTTCCTGGGAAGCCTTCCTTGAACTCCTCCTGTGTGTTCCCAGAGTTCGACCCCTTTGTCCCTAGCATGGAGAGTCATACCGTTTACTCTTCCATGGAGTAATGAGCTGGAGATATGCTCACTAGCCTATCTCCAGCACTTCAGCAGTGCCTGGAACACGATGGGCTGTCCTCAATATCTGATGAGTGACCGAAAGAAGGCAGCCCCCATCCCAGACAAGCTAGAAGGGAAGGGAGTTTCTTGGTGCTAATGATTCTAATCTTCCCTTTAAGCTTTCTCTGTATTGTGACAGCTTGATATCCCAACCTTCTCTTTGGGCTCTCGAAGATCTCAAGATCTCTAAAAAATCACAAGAATGACTGCTTAATGTTATAATGTCCGAATTTATGACTGCTAACAGAGGCAGAAATTCTTTACTGCTCTTCTCACATCATCCCACATAGTTGAATTCTCACTCCAGGGTCCAATGCTAGCCACATTTCACCTTGTTAAGAATTTTATAAGAATGAGAAGTCAGTCTTCAATGGGTGCAAGATTTCAGCTGGGGGAGATGAAAAAGTTCTGGAGGTGGATGGTGGTAATGGTTGCACAATAATGTGAATGTGGCATTCAGTAATGCCGCAGGACTGTGTACTTAAAAGTGGTCACAACAGTAAACTTTATGTTTTGTATATTTCATTAAAATTTTAAAAATTCATAAGCTGTGGTTATGGTAGTTTATGATCACACAGATCTCAGTTTGAATCCTAGTTGTTCCTATAAGCCGTAGGATCTTAGCAAGTAGCTAAGTTTCTGCATCTGTAAAATGGGTATATCATTCATTTTACAAATATTTATTAAGCATCTATCTTGAGAGAGGGAGACTAGCGCCATGGTTAAAACTAGAGGCTGGTAGCCTGGAATTCAATCTAGCTGGAGGAAAATGGGCAAGCCAGTTTTTTCTCCATGTCTCAGCTCTATCATCCAGAAAGTGGCGATGGTAGTTTTTTTGTTTTGTTTGAAGTCATAAGGTTGTTGTGAGAAATAACTGAGTTAATGTATGAAAATTGAACAGGGTCTGGCAGAAGCTAAGTGCTAATTATTACTATTATGATTTGCTTGAGTTAGTGTATTAAAGTACTTAGAACAGTAGTTGGAATGAGCGTTATCTATAATCGCTCTACGTTATTATGTCCCAGTTCTAGAAACTGGAGATAGAGCAGAGAACCATTTAGTGAGGGAAATGGACAATAAAAAGAGAGTACAAAGTATGGCAGACAGCATCAAGTACCTGCCTCACCTTTTTGTAGCGAAATTGCGTGACATAATGATGTATGTAAAGTGGCTCATGGAGTCAGAACCCGGCTCACACTGGACACTTATAGAATGTTAACTCTCCTCTCCTCCTCCAGTTCTTTCTGTCCTTCCCCTCTCATTTTTGGAGAGAACTCAGTGAGAGGACAGTCTCTGGACCCAAGGGAGCCCAAGCCCATCAGCTTGAGCACGTGGAGGGAGCAGCTCAGACTAGGGCCTTGCAAGGTTGGTGGCAATTTCTGTGGCAGACAGTTTTTCTTGCCACTCTAGAGGAAATATGAATCATCTGTTCTTTGGCTTCCATTTCCTGGGAGGCTGCAGGCCCAGGAAATCTGTGGTTTGCGCATCAGTGCAGAGATCAAATGAAATGGCTATTGGTGGTGAAGTGTGTTGCTAGGACCACTGACAATCATCTCTTGATCCAGATGATTCATCTTGAGCTGGCTCCTCAGCCCTCTGATTGCATTCAGCTCGTGAAATGAGTCGAATTTCCGGGCATAGGGTGATTCTTCCTTAGCTGTGCTGGGTGGTAGAGCACATCTGGACCAGGCTGGGGCAGGGATAACAGGGGTCCAGGCTGTATTCTTAGTTCCATTTTACATAAGATGGAAAGGAGGCCAGGGGACACCAACCACTGTGTGGGTGAGACAATGAGTGGTTGCAGGAAAGTTTCTCCAGATTGTTGCACCCCACATCATGTTACTTCCTCAACTACCAAGTAGCTTCCAGCACAACCTACATCTCACCCATACCCACCTTAGAAAAAGTCCACTTATTTGACATGGCTACACTCTAATGTAACAAAACAATTGGGTCAGTCTCATGGAGTTTTTGAGAGTACAGTTAACCAGTTGTTAGAAAAAAAGAAGGGGAAATTGTCATGAATGACATATGCTAAGATAAGAAGATCCAAGTATTTCTGGGTCATTCTTCCCTCTGTGTCCCCATTCTCCTTTAGACATTTCCTTTGAACCAAGGAAATCCTCAAGAATATCCATTCAAAATGAAGACAGAATTACCCTCCAAGACAGAGAGATTGGACTTAAATCTATACACCATAGAGGGATGATCTGGTCCTCTCAAGGACTGGTAAACCCTGGCACAGGATAAAGAGCATGGAGGAGCTCTGACACAAATATGGTAAAAGCTGACATCTGTTTAATCTCAGTGGTGGGTACCTGGATGTCTCTTACATGATTTTGTACTTTTATGTATTTTGGCAATATTTCATACTATAACAGCATTGAGTTTGAAGTTAGAAAATCCGAGCTCAAATTCTACCTCCTTGGACAGGTCATCCATTTCTCAGTATGTTTATCTATAAAATATGGATAACAATAAGTAATTCACATGTTAGCTATGATGATTAAGCAAGATAAAGCAGTTAAGGCATTATGTAAATTTCAAGTCATTACGTAAATGTTATTAACAGTAACGATGGTAGTGACAACAGTAATAGGGTGCCTCACTACATAGTGAATGACCCTCACTGAAAGAATTTAAGCAGAGAGTAGTGCTCATGACCATGAATGAGGTGACCATGAATTTGACGACCATGACATGAATAGGGACTCCTGTTGTCCTGCTATGTGAGGAGATTAGACTGGTGACATCTTTTCCATTTTTGAGATTCCATGATAGTCTTGACCCAGAGCTGAAAACCCAAAGACCCAGGCCAGGCAGAAAACAGTTGAGTGAAGTGGGTTTCCTCATCTGTCAATGGAGAAAAGAGTACCTGCTTTATAGGTGATTTTTCTTTTCTTGTTTTTAAGATTTATTTATTTATTTACTATATATAGAGAGTGTGAGCATGGGGGAGGAGGAACCAGAAGGAGCAGAAGGAGAGGGAGAGAAAATAGTAAGCAGACTCCATGCTGAGCATGGAGCCTGCCACAGGGCTCCATCTCACGACCCTGATCACCACCTGAGCTGAAATCAGGAGTGGCATGCTCAACCAAGTGCACCACCCAGGCACCCTGATTTTTCTTTTTTATGAAAGAAAGAAAGGACTTAATATAATGCCTGGCATGCCGTGGAACCCAATAGGTATCGATAATTGTTATTATATCAGTCTCTTTTAGTGTTTTCTCATCTGGGCTAAGCGTGTGTGTGTGTGGGGGGGGCTATGAGCTAAGGCTGAATCATCTGGGAATACCTCTTACCTGGGGCTGCAGATGGTACTAGGTTCATGGGAGTGAGCATCGCAGTGTCGGCTGTACAATGGAAAAGACCAGAGCCAAAAGCCAGAAAAAAGAGGTTGGTAGTGCAGTATTCAGCTAGGAAATCAGAGATAGATGACATGGGAAACCTCAGCTCAAAAGTAAAGGGTGGCTGTTCTGAACCCACACCTGTGTGCCTATTACCTGGTTAGCCGTGTCTTTGCATGTGATGCTGGGACAATCAGATGCCTCCTTGAGTCAGAGAGGAAGGGGGCAAAAGGGGACAGTCTGATGGAAAAGGGAGCAGATGTTGCCCTAGGTAAAGAAAGCAGGATGTGCAGGCACAGAGGCTGGAGAGAACCTGCCACACCTCAAAGTAATGAGCAACACGGTAGGGCTGGAGTCCTAGAGGCAGAGCTTGGGAGAGAGATGCTGTTGAGTCTGGCAGACCCTGAGGGGAGGCAGATCACAAGGGGCTCTTGGCTATCACGCTTAGCAATCTATTCTTCATCCTTAGTGTAGTGGGAGTCAGGGAAGGAGTTGGAAGAAAGGGATGACATTGTCAGATTTCTGGAGTGAAAAGCTCCCTCTGGCTGCTGTGTGGAGCTCGGGATGCAGGAAGACCAACTGACGGCTGAATCAGCAATTATGTAAGAGCAGAGAAGGTGCTTCCTTTGAGTACCGGGTAATAGTAACGTGAATTATGACCCCACCAATTATAATAATGCCAATGGTCTGGAGCAGGTTCACTGGGAGAGTCAGGGCTCAAACCCAGCGGGAAACGTTCAGAAAGGGAAAGTTTTGGAAAGTCTTCAAGCAAAAATTGACCCTGAAACAAAGAAGGGGGAAGTTTCATAAAAAGAACCAACAAAGTCAATTTTTTAAAAGTAAAAATGAGAAAGAATCTCCATGGATCATCTTTACTTATTCCAAAACTGAGACAAGAGGCACCTTCCTTTTCAGTACAGAAATGAGAACCTATTGGTTGTTTCTGAGCTGCCCAAATGTATTTCCTGGCTTTATTTGACAGCAGGTGAGGTGCTGCCATCGGCTTGTACGTGGTGATTGGTGGAAGCTCATACCCTCCCCTGACTGATGCCTTAATTTGTGCTTTGGCGAGTGAATGAGCTTCCCATTGCTTCTGTATTAATGCCACAAACTCAGTGGCTTAAAACAACACAAATTTATTATTTTACAGTTTGAGAGGTCAGAAGTCTGACATGGTTCTTATGTGGCTAAAATCACCATGTTGGGAGGGTTGTGCTCTTTTCTGAAATCTCTGGGGGAGAGCCTGTTTTCTTGCCTTTTCCTGCTTCAAAGGGCTGCTGGCCTTCTTTGCTTCGTGGACCCTTCCTTCATCTTCAAAGTCGGCAATCACCCACTCTGACCTCTGATTCCATGGTCGGGTCTCTCCTGACTCTCACTCTCCTGTCTCCCTGATCCAACACCTTTTGATGACCCGGGGATAATCCAGGACATTGTCTCCATCTCAAGATCCTTAACTCAATCACACCTGCAAAGGGTCTCCTGCCATGCACGCACAGGTCCTAGAGGTTAGAATATGGACGTCCTCTGGGGAGGGCATTATTCTGCCTACCACAGTGGTTGTTATTATAGAACCATAGTGGTTAATTATGGAATGGAAGTAATAATAAATGAACTCATTTGCCAGGAAGGCGATGTGTGTGATGGTTAAACCTGAGCTCTGGGGCTAATGCACCTTGGACAACATACTGCCTTCCCCAGCTACCAGTCCTCTGGCCTCTGAGTATCCATTTCCTCCTCTGGTAATGGGGTTGTTTATCAGACCGACCTCACAAAGTTGCTGTATAAGGACCAATTAAATGCTAGTATATGTCAATAACTTTGAATGGTGACTGGCACATAGTAAGTGCTCACTAAATATTGGCCATTATTATCCAATGGATGGGTATCCTATAATCTTTTTGTTCCTTGTGGTTGAATTTGATTACTAATGGCAACATCTGTGCATGTATGTGTGCGTGTGTGTGTTGGAGGGAATTTGTGTGTTTAAGAAAAGTCTGATTCCTCATCCTTAGGACTTATTAACTGGAAAGGAAAGTACCTGACAACAGTTGAGCTGTCCAGGCTAATTAATGATGCTAACTCTTTAAAGATAAAACTGGAATATTTTCTGGGACTACCAGGATTTCCATGATACATTGCATAAAGCCTGCAGATAGAAACTTTAGGTTACATTTTTCAGATATTGTGTATACTATTCTGTGAGGTTGTTGAGCTGATTTTGATAAAATCATATCTTACCCACTTCTTTTTTTTTAAAGATTTTATTTATTTATTTGACAGACAGAGATCACAAGTAGGCAGAGAGGCAGGCAGAGAGAGAGAGGAGGAAGCAGTCTCCCCACTGAGCAGAGAGCCCGATGTGGGGCTTGATCCCAGGACACTGGGATCATGACCTGAGCCGAAGGCAGAGGCTTTAACCCATTGAGCCACCCAGGTGCCCCTTATCTACTTCTTATGAATAAATACTTAGGTATTTGATACATGTTGGTCTGATTAGTTTTAGCACTATTCAAATACATATTACTTTCCTATTAAACAGCTTCATTAAACAGAACAGTTTGGCCACGAGAACTAATGAAATTAATCAAATTATTTCTGATTTTTGGACACAATTCCTATTTAGTTATTCCCAAAGCCACATATTAGAGTTAGAAGCACATGTTCACATAACTTACAAAAAGAGTATTATGTCTTCTATCACATTTCTGGTTCCACAAATAACATAATTTTGGCAAAATAGTGTGCTATTTTATTGCAAATCAAGTAATGAGAAACAGCATTGTTATCCTGTTTTACACTCATTATAAAATTAATTAAATCTGATCTACATCAGTGTTAACTTGGCTGCTTTTTAGTAATCTATTTTCTATGATGCATTCCATAATTTATTTCTCAGTGGTTGTTATAATACTTTCCAAAATGATTATTAAGACACTCATTTAAGAAATAAAGTCACACTTTTAATGACAAGAAATGTACCTAACTTGGCTGATTTGTCTAATAATTGGGTTACATGATAGAATATTTTTCATCAGGGGCACCCTGGGTGGCTCAGTGGGTTAAGCCTCTGCCTTTGGCTCAGGTCATGATCTCAAGGTCCTGGGATCAAGCCCCACATCAGGCTCTCTGCTCAGCAGGGAGCCAGCTTCCCCTCCTCCCCTCTTTCTCTGCCTGCCTCTCTGCCTACTTGTGATCTCTCTCTCTGTCATATAAATAAATAAAATCTTAAAAAAAAAGAATATTTTTCATCAGTGGAATGAGTCAAATCTGAGTAAAATTCTCACAAAATTTTATTTAAAGCATCCAACAAGATAAAGGCATTAAAGTAGTTCTAGTCCAAAAATGTATGGAAATAAATATTTTTCAATTCTTACCGAAACTAATTTAACAAAGTGCCTCTAAAAGAGAGGATAGCAAGTAAAATAATAGTAATTTACAAGTCTTGGCCCTATGGGTTTTATTTCACAGAATGAGACACTAATGATTGGATAATAAATCCTTTCTCAAATTAGATGGTTTTCAATTATTTACTTTTGGTAAAATTGGAGAAAGACATAAGCAAAGTTATAGATGCTTAAGAGTTATTTTTGTGTTTGGCGCATACAGTTAGGAAGAGGTCCAAAGAACTGAATGTAGGGAATAGCAATGATTGTAATCTTTTAATTAGATTATTTAAATTTCTCTAATAGTAAGTGATAGTCATTCTTGAATATATGAACTCATTGGGGGGAATATCTCCACCCATATCATTAAAGTTCATTAAAATTACTTTTGAGATTATAACTATATATCAAAAGTTAAAATATACTGATACTGTTTTGATCAATTGTATGCTACTACTAACTTACGATACTTAAATCTCAAAGAACCTCTCTCTCTTTCTTTCTCCTTTCCTCCCTCCCTCTCTCCTTCTTTCTTTCTTCCTTCCTTCCTTCCTTTCTCTCTCTTTCCTTTCCTTTTTTTCCTTTCCTTTCCATTCCATTTTTATATTTACAGTGGCCAGAGGAAAAACTATTCACATATGTGTTGCAAAGAAGGATGATGAACAGAAGAATAACTTATAAAAATTTTTATTAGGGTAGAATTCTGAGAAGGAAGACAAACAGAAGAGCAGCTTAAGGAGATAAAAGAAAAACGTAGAATTTCTCAGTGTGAAAGAAAACTTGTTTGTGTATATTTTTATCTTTTTAATTTCTATTTTCCCTTTGTGTATTTTTTTAAATGGGTGATAATGGATGGCAAATTGCTAGGACATCGGTGGGGTAATACTTCCATAGGATTTGTTTAAAATAGTGATTCAACTGTCTCCTTTTCAAATGTCAATTTTAATAATGTATAATGTATCTTCTGTAATCATTTAATCTTAAATGATAAATTAAAGTTTAGGTAAATTGAGTATGTGTGCAGAGGTACAGTTTTCAAATTCATTTTTTTAAAAGATTTTATTTATTTATTTGTCAGAGAGACAGAGAGTGAGCATAAGCTGGAGGAGAGGCCGGCAGAGGGAGAAGCAGACTCCACAGTGAGCAGAGATCCCAATGTGGGACTCGATCATGACCTGAGCCAAAGGCAGATGCTTAACTGCCTGAGCCACCCAGGCATCCTTCAAAATTCATTTCTAGGGAGGAAAACTTTGAAGTCGGCTGACTTCATTTCTGAGAATGATTGTTCTCTGGCCTGGGAAAGCAAGCGGCCAGCTCTGGACTTGTGCATTTCCCTCCTCACTTTTTGGTTCATGGTTGAAGGGCTGCCCTGACCTCTGTGTGTCCTACTTAGGCTCACTCTGCAGGAAAGAGAACATCAGATCCCGGGGCACAGTCAGCCAACAGCCACAGAGTGCCCTTCAGGTCACCCTGCTTGATTTGATTAAACATGACTTTTTCTCAAAGTGTGTGTTTCGAATCCGCAGACAGCCCTCACTATGTACCAAGTGCAGTTCTAACTGCTTTATACATATTAACTCATTTAAACTTCATGAAAACCCTGTGAGGTAGGTACTGCTATTTCCTCCCTTTTGTAGATGAGGAAACCAAAGCATAGAGAGGTAGAAATGGCACATGGTCAATAAATGATGGAACCAGGATTTCTTAGGTATTGTTCTCCTTCAAAAACAACAACAACAACAACAACAACAACAACAACAACAACAACAAACCCAAAAGAGCAGAAAGAAATGATTCTATGCTTCATACCCAAGTGGGCTACCACTAGAGACTCCTTTCTACCCAGAAGGCCTAGGAGATCTATCTGCTCCTATTTCTATACCTAACACTAGACTGGATTATAAGGAGACTGGAGTTGCCTGTGAAGATCCAAAGAATCCAGTTTTGAGATGCAACAGAATTGAATTTCAGCGGCCTGTTTATTGACACTGGCTTCCAGAGCGGTGAATCATCATAAAGATGTCTTATTCAGACAGGAAGGGGGGGTAATTAGTATTACAGGTCACTAGTAAAAGCAGCAAACCACCCCAAGAAATTATTTTTCCTGGCTTCCTCCATACGACCTCATAACTCCAGTTTCAGGAGTTTGGAGCGGGCAAATGCGCTTATGGTTTCCTTTGCAGAATGAGGAAAACAGATTAGCCTGACAGCGCAGTGGAGGCGGGGGGACCATTTCCCTGCCATCTCCCACTGCTGCCTGCCAAGTGACTTCCATCGTGCCTGCCGTTTGACACAGGCAGAGGGTGTCAAGAAAGGTTGCAAGGACTTTTGAGAGTGAAAAATACCTAGGGATGTTTGCCACTTTGCAAAAGGAAAACAGTTTTAAAAATACAACTTTCTTCTGGAAAAAAAAAAAAAGTCCTGAATTTATAGTAGATTGACATCTCTTACCGTGATTTCTGGCAAGGTAAAAATCCTTTGGGCAACTCTGGAATATTTTAATGTTCTTAATATTGTACAGGGCACCTCAGGGCCGTGGGCCAACCCCACTGCCACCTGTTTTGAGAATCGAAGCATCATGGGTCGAGTCCTGGGAAGAACGCTGCTGGGTCCAGCTAGTTCCTACTCCACCATTAGCCAGCCTTAAATTTGTCAGAAAAATTTCTGACCACATTCTTCCCCCACCCTCTGAAGATGAAATTACCTTCTAGTTGTCTGAGTTGCTGGAAGCGTCCGGAGGTAGTACTGAAATGAAAAAAAGCTTTGGTTTACAAAGGGCTGTGCCAACACCGGCTTGTGTTAGTGGTATTAGAGAGACATATCTGCCTGTGATGAGGTGGATGGTTGTTTTTTTTTTTTTTTTAAGATTTAGTTATTTATTTTAGAGAGCAATGAAGGGAGGCAGGCAGAGGGAGAGAGAGAATCTCAAACAGAGTCCCCACTGAACGTGGAGCCCCATGCCAGTCTTGAACTCATGACCCTGAGATTGTGCCCTGAGCTGAAACCAAGAGTTGGATGCTTAACTGACTGAGCCACCCAGGAGCCCCAAGGTAGACCATTATTAATATGACCTCGTCCCCTGACTCCCCCCGCCCCCTGTCCTGTAGAAAGGAATTAAGTAATAAAAAGTTGGGAGCTTGGGAGAGGGGAGGGGTGAGGATCATCTTTGTGGTCTAGGGGCATGGAGGGAAGAGAGGAAGTAGCTGCAGTGAGTATGGGAGGTTAGGCTTGTACGTGTTGCTGGAGGGTTATGATTTGGGCCATCTTTAAGTTTGTTTTGAAAGATGCAAATCAGAGATTAAAATATTATTTTTAAAGATTTTTATTTATTCATTTGACAAGTAGGCAGAGAGGCAGGCAGAGAGAGAGAGAGGAGGAAGCAGGCTCCCCACTGAGCAGAGAGCCCGATGTGGGGCTCGATCTCAGGACCCTGGGATCATGACCTGAGCCGAAGGCAGAGGCTTTAACCCACTGAGCCACCCAGGCGCCCCAGAGATTAAAATATTTTTTAAAAATCTCCTATGGCTATTTGCACTGAGCTTCTTTGCATATGACCTGGTGTGCCAATACCAGTCTGGCCATGTGAACTTCAAGAGCTCCAGGAGAATCAGAAGAGAAATCTTAGAAGTAATTCATAACACATTTTTCCAGAGCTAAGTTTTGAGGGTCCCAGCACAGAGATGGTTACTGTTCATGCTGGGCTGTTTGGTACTGAAGAAAATGAGGAGGAGGGAAAGAGATGAGAGCATTTCTCTGATCTGTGTTCTTTGCCAAATTCATGGGAAGTCCTAACCTTTGGTACCTCAGAATGTGCCTGTATTTGGAGACAGCGCCTTGAAAGAGGAAATCAAGTTAAATGAAGCCATTAGGGTGGGCTTTAATTCAATCTGATTGTGTCCTTAGGAGAAGAGGAAGGTGGGACGCCAGAGGAAAGGTCATGGGAGGGCACCCTGAGAAGGAGACCATCTTCCAGCAAAGGAGAGAGGCTTCAGAAAAAAACAAGCTTGCTGACATGTTGATCTTGGGCTTTCAGCCTCCACAACAGTGAGAAAGTAAGTTTCTGTTGTGCAAGCCCCCCAGTCTGTGGTATTTTGTTATGGTGGCCCCAGCCAATTAATAACACCGTGGCACCAATCTCATTCTGGTACTGGAAAATCAATCGCACCCACTGACTATAAATACAGTGTAATTCCTAAGCTCCCCTGCATTTAGTACTTCCGACTCTTGTGACTATCTCCAGCCCACTTACCTCAATTCATCAGAACTTTTTGCTATGTCCCCTGGTGTCATCTCGACTCCTTTGGCAATATTGTTTCCTTCCTAGCTGGACAGGGGGAACTCTTACTGGGTGTTCAAGGCCCATGTCAAGGACCACCATCTCCTTGACCTTCCTCATTCACTTTGCTTTTAGTACAATACTCCCTGACTTGTCTATGGGGTATATTTGAGACCCCCAGTGAAAGCCTGAAACTACAGATAGTACCAAACCCTATATATACCATACTTCTCCTATGGCAATGTTTCATTTATAAATTAGGCACAGTGAGAAATGAAGAACAACAACCAGTAATAAAATGGAGCAATTATACAATATACTGCGATAAAAGTTATGTGAATGTGGTTTTTCTCTCTCTCAAAATACCTGATAGTAAGTGTACTCACTCTTCTTCTCGGGATGATGGGAGGGGATGCCTACATGATGAGCTGAAGTGAGGTGACAGCTCTAGGCACCAGGACAGAGCAAAAGGCTATTACTGACTTTCTGATGCCTTGTTGGAAGGAATATCATCTGTCTCCCAACCACAGTTGACTGTAGGTAACTGAAAACTCAGAAATCGAAACCTTGGAAAGGGGGGAACTAATCTCCTACTTAAGGTTAGGAGAACACATAACCTCTGGATGCAAATGACCTGTGTTGTGAATTCTAGCTCTGCTGCTTATGAGCTGTGTGACCTTGGGCAAGTTACTTAACCACTCTGAGCCTCATCCTCTTCCTTGTGCACAGGAATAACAGTAGCCCCATTGCACAGTTGAGAAGAGTAAATAAAGTAATGCCTGTAAAGCTCACTGAAAATGTCAAATGTGCACCATTTATTCTCTTATTTCTCAGACTTTATTATTCTTAACATTTTTCAATAATTCTTATTCTCATTTAATTTTTTCTTGTTTCTTAAAGCTTTTATAATATCTTATTTGTTTCATAATAAAACAGCACTTGGGTGTTTTTATAAAAACTTAGTTTTGTTGAAAATTCTGATTATGGAAGGAACAAATACTCATTACAAAAATGTCATTAAAGACAGAAAAACAATAGGGAAAAAATCATTTATAGTCCTGTTAACTGTATAGTACTGTTAACATTTTGATGTATCACCTTCCATCTTTTTCCTATGTTTTAAATGCATGATTTGGAACAAAGTCATATTAAACATATTGTTTATGTAAAGTGCTTTTTTCCCTAAGGGTAGATATTTCTGCATATTAACAAATATAGTCCGCAGCAGAGGTCCACACTGGTGACTTGTTCTGATCCAGCTCATGGGTATGTTTTGATTAGTTTGCATAGTGTCAAAAAATTTTTTTCAACAGCTTAAAAAGAAATCGGGATATTTTACAGAAAAATCACATTCTCCTGCTTTGGAAAATCTGAAGCTATAGCCACACTGGACCTGCATTCCAGAAAGCAAGTTACTTGCTAGAAGTGAGTACTGCTTTTGCCTTGCTTTCCTGGCCCATGTGGATCCCTAGTCTCCACCACCGTTTGCAATGGGCACGTGGCATTTTCTGACTATTTGTGAACAAATCTAGTCTCCTCAGCGAGAATCAGCAATTTGAGGGCAGGGTCTGTTGTGCTTTATCTTTTATCCTTGGGTCCTCCACACACCCCACTTATAAAGCTCGTAATAATCAGGATACCTAAACGTTCTAATGGAGACAATCATTTGTGACATTTCGCCTATTCTTATTACTCTCGGAGTGCATGGAGGATTCTGAAACCCACCAGAGCCCTGGACTGCTCCTGTCCCTCAAAAGTTCCCACAGCTGGACCCAGAGTGGGGGTCCCTCCACACTGGTCACTTTGAGGAATCCGAAGCTTTTCTTCCTGGGGTGTCTTAAAAAGCTTTCCAGTAATCGGTTTGCTTCCCACTAAAATACAGCCAGACGTCAAGCGGAAGATGACAGTTCTTGAATAACACCATTAAGCCTTTCAAAAGATCTGACATTGGGAGGGGCTAAAGAAACAGAAGTCTGTCCGCATCTACCAGTGAGTGGTTGCACTTGCTTTTTTGTCTCTCCCTTGTCTCCTAAGCCCTGCGACACGGGGTGTCCTCTGTGAGAGTTCCCGGTGGGTGTTGGTGCTCAAATTAGAAGACGGATTTCAGGGACAGCTGGAACACACCACCCTGAAGGTTGCCCATGAGCCCCAACCACAAGATGTGAGCAGGCCCCTTTAATCCAACCCCAGAGCTTTGGCTTCTAAAACACGAGCCTCCAAAGTTTGGACTTATATAACTTACTTGTTTATTTTTAAGCCAGCCCCATCCAAGTTGAGAACACTTAAGACTCCCTTTTGGAAAAAATTTGGAACCCAACATTATCATTAACTGAATCAGCAAGCGATGGTTCTGTCAAAATACCAAGCAGCACAGTTCTGAGGACTTTCATTGTCATGTTCCCAGCAGCATTACACGGTGCGGTGGTTTCTCTGAAAACAGGTCCTGGGATTTTCTCTCTCTCTCTGTCTCTACCTCTCTGTTTCTGTCTCTGTCTCTCTCTTACAAAGCATGGCCTGAGTCTATGAGGGATGGAGCTTCCAGCCATGAAGAAGCCGAAAGTCTGACAAGGGACTAGGTAGCCCTTGCTCGACCACAGGGCTCGACCACAGGGCTTCTTGAACTAGTTCAGTTGGCAGGGCCTCTGGAAGACACGGGGCTCCTTGCAGAGCATGGAAAAAACAGAAAACACGATAAGACACATATCTTTGGGTCAGATATCAGAAGCCACTGTATTACACTTGAGACATAAGGGAACAGGTGCCAAGGGTCTGATAAAAAAATGTATGTGAGGAAGATGTTCACTGCTATGCTATTTCTATTGGGGTGAAAACCTTGGAGACACTCTAAATCTTTAGCAGCAGGAGAATAAGTAAATAAATTACACCATTTTCAATGGATCTGTGAATGGATCATCAAAGTCCTGAAGATTCCTTGGATAGTCTTGAAGAGTGTGAGGGAAGTTATTATTTGTTTCATTAGAAAAAGTGGAATATGAAGTCATAGATGAAGCATGAGGCCAATTATGTTTATTATATGGACAGAGATCCTTGGGAAATTCACAGCAATTTTAGTACAGATTCTCCCTCAACACGAGGGGATGACGGGTAGTTTTTGTTTCTTTATACTTTTCAGCACTTTCAAATTTTCCCCACAATGAGGATTTACTGCTTTCATCATCAGATATTTAAATGATTATAAGGTAGCCAACTTTCCTGGCGCTGACACATTTGGGTGCACATTTTCTTTCCATGCCATTTTCCTTCGCTCTTACCAGCTACCTCATCTTTGAGTGGCTTCTCCAGTGAGGGTCTGGAGGAAAAGGCTGGGACTTAAGATGAGGAGAGTAAGATAACCCTATGTACAGAGCCACAGCAATTTCCCTTGGGACCTGGAAGTTTGTGGTCATCTGTGAGCAGTATGTGCTCCAAAAAGAGTTCTGTATACAGATTCAGAAAGTGTCATAGGTTTAAGAAGGAAACCAGGTTTAAGAAGGAAATCAGGTTTAAGAAGGAAACCAGGTTTAAGAAGGAAACCAGGCAGAAGGTTTCTACTGACTGATCTTATGTTCAGGTGAGAAAGAGTTCTAGCAGAATGCCCCTTCCCTCTCTTTATCCTCACGGCCTCTGCTCCCCTAAAACACCACCACCTGAAAGGCACATCGATATTTTCAAGTTCTGGTGAGGTGGCCTGGTTCAAGCAAGGTGACTAAACTATACACACTGAGCTTTGAAGGTTGTCCAGCTGAAAGAGGACTGGTTTAGCCCTTGGTCAGCCAATTCCTTCAGCCCTGTGGGTTTCCTCCATGTGTTAAATGGATGTAACATGACTCGAAGCTTCTTTTGGAGCTGCGTCCCATGACTTCATCTACCACTGCCTATTCACATGGGGTGAAATGCTCCCTGCGGGAGCTGAAGGGTCATGTTGAAGGAGCACTGGGGCTGGGAGAGGGGAGCACATCTCTTCTTAAGAGTATGTATAGGGAAGGAGCAGAGTCTTTTAGCTACCAAACGTGACAGTAATTCCAGCCACCCATAGTTTATCGAACAATTTTCTACATTTTGGAGTAGACACCCAAGACTCTCCCCATGCTCCTTAGAGAAAGCCTCACCTTCCTCTGTCAGCATCCCACTTAGTCCTCTTATTGAAGGATCGGATGGATCCCTGTGTGGTATTGTGGAAATAGCACTGGTCCTGAAATCAGTGGCTGTCTGGGTTGAAAATGTCATCTCTGCTCTGTTGCCCACAGGCGCTGTGGTTTCTGGCAGGTCGCTCAATCCCTCCAAGCCTCATTTGCCCATCTTTAAAATAGGAATAATAAGGCCAGCCTCATGAGGTTGTTCTTGAGTAGGTTTGCTGGATTTAGCAAATGCAAATATAGATGTCCAGTTCCACTGGAATGTTGGATTAACAACAAATAATGTTTCATCTAAGTATTTATTATGAGTACTTTGGACATACTCCTAAAAAATCCGTTGTTGTTTCTCTGACATTCCAGTGGAACTGGGTGTCCTGTGTGGTACCTGAGAATCTTATTCTTGAGACTGAAATAAAGGGATTTATCTGAAAGCTGCTGCCCCAGTTCGTGAGTACTCTTTGCTCTGTACCTGCTCTCCCAGGGTGGGACCCATGAGGGGATTCATTACTTCCCTCTTTCCTAGTGGGGGCGGGGAGGGCGGAATAAGACGCTTGACCAGGCTGGTGGAGGGTGGGGGAGGATGTTCAGTTAGTGGAGGCCATCTCCACAGGAGGTGCAAAAGACGAGAAGACATATAGGCTGGTATAAGGAGACAGCTCGACTTAACAAACAGCTTTAAAGACCCTAGGGTCCTTCGGTCTTGTGTGTCTTTAACACACTCCACTCTGTACAAGCCTGTTAGTGGAGGGGACACGTGGGTCCAGGAGAAGCCTTGGGGATATTGACCCCAGGGAAACCCCGTCCAGGGATGACCATTCTATAGGTTTCAAAGGCCAACTGTTGTGATAGAGGGACTTTTCTGGGGGGTGATTTTTACAAAGAAGAGGGTAGAAAGGACTTGGTGCCCCAGAGTCCTTACTGCAACATGGGGGAAACCCAGCAAATGAGTCTACGCCAGCCTGTCCTCATCTATTCCGTTTTCCCCCCATTACCTCCCCTAAACTCGAATCCCCTAGAGCTTGAGCTCCCCCAGCTTGTGGGGTAGACACAGCAGGTGGCAGGGCCCGTCTCTGGCCTTTGTGTGCTGCTCGAGGGCCCCCAGAACCTCAGGGTATAATTTTCCTTTTCTGATCATCTGAATTCCAGGCGAAAAGCTCAGCTGTCGTAGGCTTCAGGGAATTTTTCCACCGGGATTGAAATCGGGGCCAAGAAAGCGTGGGCATGCAGAAGGCATTCTTTTCTGCTATTCAGAAGCACTCTCCCTTTAGTTAAGGCATTAGAAAATGGTGCCTTTCCCCTGAGTCCTAGATGAAAGTTTTGAATTTCATTACAGTGAGAAAACACAGAAAGGGAGACCATCACTTGCTACAGTTCCTAATCTGTGACATTTTTCCCCCATATCCTTTTAAAATAAAAATCTAGAGAATATTTTAATATGTTCTTTCATATACACATTTGATATTAAGAAAACTAAAATGAATTCGAGCCATGCCCAGTGGGTTGGGGGTGGAGAAGAAGAAAAGAAAAGAAGAAGAAGAATTTAAAGTGAAACATCTATCTGCTGTCCTAGCTTCAATTAAAGTCTGCTGGTCAGCTTGGTCCTTTTATTCTGAAAGACAATATGTAACATCTGGCTATTATCTCCTAAATAGTTTTCTTTTAGCTTTATTAAAAATTTCTAAAATTTTTTATTCCTCCTAGGAAATGATATCTATAAAATTTGTGTTTGATGGGTTATACATATCCCCCACAAACATGTGAAGATAAATATATGCTATTAAAATGTAAATATATTAGGGGTGCCTGGGTGGTACAGTTAAATGTTGGACTCTTGGTTTCATTCCAGGACGTGATCTCAGGGTGGTGAGATCGAGCCCCGTGTTGGGCTCTGCGCTCAGCATGGAGTCAACTTGAAGATTCTCTCTCTCTCTCTGCCCCTCCCCACCTCTCTCAAATAAATAAATATATCTTTAAAGAACACTGTGAACATGCTTGTCTGTGTATCCCTTAAAACTGTCTTCCAGAAACATAGCTCCACTTGGTGAAGTTATTTGAAGCCAGCTAATATCTATCACCCAGTTAGAAGTAGCCAGATTTGGGTGAGATGTTTACTCCATCTTGGGCACTGGGCTTTGCATGCATTAGCTCGTTTATCTTCTCTATGAAGAAGATATGGGTCCCTTTAACAGATTAAAAAAACTGAGACTGAGAGAAGCATATATCATATGACTAGTAAGTGAAAGTCGGATTCAAACCAGAGCAGTCCAAGTTCTGGGTCCATGTAATCATCTCTGTCTCTCACCTCTTCAGAAAAAAAAAAAAAAAAAAAAGAAAAATCAAAAAACCCCACATAGATATTGATACTACCGCTTGCCAGGAAAATAAGCAGGCAACAGTTCTGTTGAAGAATGAGTTCATTCAGTTCTAAATGGTAAGCATGTCCTTCCAGTAACTTCTGATGCATTACATGCAGTTCCCAACTTGCAGAGGGGTTGGATTCCAAAAGTTGATTTAAAAGAAGTTTACTTGTCCCCCTCCTCTGTGCTCCAGACACTTTGTACACACCTCTCCTGTTACACTTCAGCACGTTGTCTCTTAGCTGCTTATATATCTCTCCCGGACGGGGCTCCTGCTCGAGGGAACACACTGTGCCTTATATCTCCTTTGGTATTTCCAGCACCCAGCACGATGCCCAACCCAGGAAGAAGCGAAGTGTACACACATTGTATTAAATTACAAGTCATTTATTTGGAACTCAGCACACATTTCCCAAAAGAAATGCATGACAAATGGGAGTGGAAGCGTTATGTTTCCAACCAGCCCACAAAAGTTTATTTAAACTTTCTTGTAGTCTACCCAGAGTACTAATAAGAAATTTGCAACCGTGGGTGGGACAAGAGGTGGTAGGTGGGGAAAAAGATAGAAATCTTCCTCCCCCTCTCTTGAGTCAGATTGAGATGAAATTTCACATGGGTCAGAATTCATCTTTGACTCCTCCTAAACTGTCCTTTTTTTATACCTCTCCCATTTGTGGGTGTCACTGCCTCGAGGCTTCCTACTTAATACCCAACTGTGGTCTCTTGATCAGGTCTTCCTGCTCTTTCCACAAATAACCTACTTGCCCCCACTCACTGGTCAAAATTCCTATTTCCTGAGTTCAGCTGAGCTGAATTGATTTTCGGCAGAAAACATTGTGCTTGAGTAAATTCTTGTTAATGTGTCAATGACTGCCCAACGCTAGGCATATGACTGTTTACAGCACAGTAGTTAAGATAGATTATAGGATTTGGAGATAGACCTAGATTTGAATCTTTCTTCTACCCCTGCGTTCTATGGTCTAGCTAGGGCAATTTAACTTCTCTAAGCCTCAGTTTTTCTCTTCTGTAAAATGGGAATAATCATGGTTATACAGGGAGCCAACACTTGTATGACATTTATCAGTGTTAAAGCACATATTGGGCACAGTTATAAGAACTTCTTCATTGATTCACTTTGTCTTCACAAACACCCCATGAGGTAGGTGCACTTATTATTAACCATTGAAGAGGGGAGTGGATTTTTGAAAGAGATTTCTAATGGTAAATTATTATTTATTCCTGTCTTCCTTCTTCCAATAAGGCTTGGAGGCAAAATCCTACATCGATAGTCTTCTGGATGGAAGAGGATAGTAATTCCCGGGAGGAGATTATTCAAGGCAAAGAGAATGGGGGCTGTTGCCAGATCACCCGTGACTGAAAATTCACCCAGAGAGTCCATTCCCTTATGTGATTCCTGTTTCCACAACTTCTTCTCTTCTTCTGCCTCTGAATGTGCCGAGTCTGCAAGTGGTCCAAGTTTTTTTTTTTTTTTTTTGTATCCCCTTTCTTTCTTTTTTAATTTTTTCACACAGCCCATGGCAGCTGCAAGGTGGTGGGGGCCAGGCGGATGGCAGCAGCTGCTTGTATGTATGGGACCTCTGTAGTCTTTCTTTGTGAGTCAGGGGCCGTCTGTATATATCACAAGCCACCACCTGGCGAGACATTTCGTTCCATCTAGGTTGTTTAAATGTTTCCTGGATGATATCATAAATGCAAAAGGAGGGGAGGAACTTCAAGATGGTGAGTTCTAGCCCCTCACTGCTCTCCAGCCATGCACGGAAACATTCGAGGGAGATTTTGTCCCATAGCTTAGCAGACGGCCTTGCATTTGTGGTCCAGTTCTTACCGTTTACCAGATGTAGAGATTTTAAAGCCATGGGGGGATGCATTTGCCCTTAAGGATTGGGGTAAGCAGGGGGTAAGCTCATCCCTGGAGATCCTCCCTGTGGGTGTCCTTGTGATTAAGTAACTTCACTACCCTGGGTCAAACCCGGTGGGTGGGTGGTACCATCTCTGGTGCCTCCTGAGCTGAGGACTCTCTGCTTCCTTGAAAAACTCAAGACACAAGACTGTTCATCCTTTCTGATACCAACCTAGGGAGGGATGGTCCATCATGACCCTTGTTTCCTTATCCTTAAAACTGAACAATTTCCCCTATTCTAACTAAACATTTCTTGTAATTTGAGGGGTTTTTGTTGTCGCTATTACTAGGACATCTAAAAACATGGATAGACTTCTACCCTATGTTCTTACTACAGTGATAAGATTGTTATATCTATAGCAACACATCTGTTTTAACCTACATGATTAGTTCTATTTTTTTTAAAGATTTTATTTATTTATTTGAAAGACAGAGATCACAAGTAGGCAGAGAGGCAGAGGAAGAGGAAAGGAAGCAGGCTCCCTCCTGAGCAGAGAGTCCAATGCTGGGATCAATCCCAGGACCCTGGGACCATGACCTGAGCCAAAGGCAGAGGCTTTAACCCACTGAGCCACCCAGGTGCCCCGATTAGTTCTATTTTTATACACCATTTATATTTAAGAGCTACTTCACATACACCATTTTGTTTGAACCTTGCACTAGAAATAGGAAGGGAAATTATACTCATTTCTATATAAGAAGAGAGATTCAGGATGAATAAACCTAAATACCTTTAATAATATCTCATCTTATGGTTACTAAGAGGAAGAATCAGGACACAAAACTTGGATTCTGTTGACTCCAAGTCTAGTGTTCAGGCCATGAGAACACATGCAAATTAGACCCAGCACCACCACCCAACATACCAACTCACCCCGCTTGAGTTTCTGCAGTGTTGCGTATACTTTACTAGGTGCTTTGCATGCAACATCTCGAATCTTTGCAGCAACCATGCAAGGGAAGTATTATCATATTCAGTTTAGAGATGGAAAACCATAAAAACGAAGTTCAGAGAATTTAAGTATTAAGTAGTTGCCTGATGGCTAATGTGTGTTGAAAGCAAAATTCAAACCCAAGCTCATTCTTTTGACAGTGCTGCCTTTCACTTAAATATGCATTACCTGAAATGAGACCCAATATAGTTTAATTTTTGGACGTTTTAGGCCATGTGAATAATTGTCTCCTGAAAGTACAGTTAAGAGAAGGTCCTAGTGGGCTGAATCCCATTCAGCCCATTCAAACCTCACTTAGTTATATGTCATATAATTTTTAAAATTTTCCTGCCATGCATCATTCTATTAGTTGGACTGTCTTTTCTAGATTTTATTTCCCATTTTTTCAAAAATATTTATTATTGCCTTTTTTTCCCTAGGCCCTTCTTAAAATGTCTCTTCTTCAATTTTAAGAGATTGGTATCTAACATGAGCACAATCTTTTTGGAACTCATATGATGGCCTGTAGAAGCACAGGATTCTAGCTTACCTCCTCTTTCCCAAATTCCAGATTCTACGTCCCAGGACCATTTTACATTTCTTTGTACATTTTACACTTTCATGCTAATTTTACCTAGCTAAACTCTGTGTATTTTTTTAAAAGATTTTATTTATATATTTGACAGAGAAAGAGAGATCACAAGTAGGCAGAGAGGCAGGCAGAGAGAGAGAGAGAGGGAGAAGCAGACTCTCTGCTGAGCAGAGAGCCCGATGTGGGGCTCGATCCCAGGACCCCAAGATCATGACTTGAGCCAAAGGCAGAGGCTTAACCCACTGAGCAACCAAGGTGCCCCACCTCTGTGTATTTTTATATCTGTGTGATTCATTGTCTGTTCTTCAGCATTCTATCTTCATCTATAAAACCAGAATAATGGGGCACCTGGGTGGCCCAGTCGGGTAAGTGGCTGCCTTTGGCTCAGGTCATGATCCCAGAGTCCTGGGATTGAGTCCTACATCAGGCTCCTTGCCCAGCAGGAAGCCTGCTTCTCCATCTCTCTCTGCCCCTGCTCATGTGCACCTCCTCTCTCTCTCTCTCTCCCTGTCAAATAAATAAATAAATAAAATCTTAAAAAAAAAAAACACAGAATAATGATTCTTGTCCTGTTTGCATCTCATTGTTCTGGTGATACTCAATCGAACCATGTATAGCGAAAGCACTTGGAAAAGTATAAAGTATGATGAACAGAGATGAATATAGTATATTTTGCCTTTGAAAAACCTATGTCATGTAAATGGAGCTAAATAATCAAGATTGGGCAGTGAGGTGGAGCTTGAGATGTTCTGGATTTACTTATTAGTTATGATATATATACACAAAATATATAAAAATAACTTGTTACTGAATCATTTTTAAAGAGAGAGTTTATGTTCATATTTTAAAGTAATGTGATCCAACATGGATGAGGGTTGCTTAAATACATTTGTGCCCTCCCCCCCACCGAAGATTCTGTGCTTACCCCCCACCCCCATATACCTGCCTGGTTTCTTTGCCTACACACTTCTGGCTATTGTCCTACAAAACCCATACCTTTGGGTGTTGTTAAGGACTCTCTGTTAACCTTCTCTTTAGACATTCCCACATTTTCCAGTATAAAAACACATTTTAAAAGTGTTAACTCTTTTTGTGCAGGTCCATGATCGGAATGAACTTCTGGTGTCTGCTGACCCAGAAAATACTCAGTGAGAAAAGGACATTCCAAATACAGTAAAACTTTTAAGTGGATTTGTATTTAATTGATCACAACTGCATCCAAATGAAATACACAGACGCATCTGAGACATTATGCCATGTTTACATACACTCAAGTACATATTTGTCAAATGAATGCATGAATATGCATGAGTAAGAAGAGAATAAAAATTTGCAGACACTGCTTGTGATATATGTGGATTTGTAACCCTAGTCATAACTCCATTCCCCAGCTCCTGCCCTGGGGGCCAGAACTCAAGAGTTTCAAAACCACTTGTATGGTTTCCCTAATACCCAGCATAGAGTAGGCATACAAGAATTGTGTCCTGAATGTCCATAGGGATGAATGGATGAATTACTTGTCTCCCAATTAGATTACAATTTGAGAAGAGTAGCTATGTCATAGACCGTTTCCAGCTGAGCCCAACATTGTGCTGAAAGTACCCTGCTTTCAATAAACAACTAACTTGATTAGCATCCCCCACTGACATTACTGGAAGGGGTTGTTAGAAAGGAAGGAACTAAAATTTAAAATATCTAGAGGGAACATACATGTTTTTGATTTCAGGACTTCTGCAAAGGTAAGTAGAGAAAGTGTGGAGTCATGAAAACACAAGGTGATGGGAAAGAGCTCAAGGAAGGAGCAGTGCTGTTAGCCCTAAGGGAAGGAGAGTGTCTGGTTAGTGGGATAGAAACCTCACCCTTTGAAGCATGCCTCAGTCTTCTGCTGAGTAATCTAAGGCCTCAACAGAGAGAGGGCAATGTTACCAGAACACAGTTGGGAAGAGTGAGACGGCAGAGGGGATGGTTAGCTCATTATACCTTGAAGTGGAAGTGGCAAAGAGCAGTTGACTTACTCATAAATCATCAGCGAGAGCATCTTCAATATTTTTATGGGCAACGTGACAGAGAGATTCTATTGGAGGAATCACTCACCTCAGCAACTCTGGGCAGAGCAGTCCAATCATCTTGAAGAGAAACTCTTAACATGGGTTCGTCTTGGAGGCTCCTATGTCATGAAGCACTATGGAAAGAGATGGCCACTTGCACTCCGAGTCTGGTGGCCACTTCACCTTCCAGCAAAGGAAGTGAAAGTGTCAAAATGAAGAGGAAGAAAGCCAACAACATTCTCTCTAGTGGGGAAAAGTGCAGACACAGGCTTTTTTTTTGGGGGGGGGGGGGGGGTGGAGAGTTCAAAAGTGCTTTGATTATAGATGTTATCTATAAAGACAAACAAGAAATAATCTTTCTTATTTATTGTTTTTCCTTAGCCGCTCCTGAGATCAGAGGCCTGATTTTTATAGAAGAACAGCCTGGAAAACAAATTACCAAAGGAAGAAAAGGAGAGGAATGATGATCCAACTGCTTTAGGTTAATTTGATTTTTTTCATGTTTCATGGCTGCCTTGATGTTCTTGACCTTGGTTATTTCTGCTGAATGGAAATCGTCGGGTCAACTGGACTCCTCCAAGTCTAGACAGGGCTTTTTAATCATAGTTTGGTCCAGATTCCCAGTTTTGTAGCTGTAAAAGTATGGTGATGTTATCCACCATATCACAGGTCCCTCCGACCCATAATTTCACACTCCCCAGGGTTCAACAGTCTCCAGATTAACCTCTTGAACAGAGGTTCAACCCAGGTGCAAACACACTTGTGACCTTCTTAGTCTTCCCATCCGTCTTTCTTCATCAAGAGGTGTGTCAGCCTGATGGAACATTTAGGCTGTAGTGAGGGGTCTGGATGGGATCTGCTGGCTTTGGAGGTTGGATTTGTCTCTAATGCAGTCTGGCTGGACACCTGAGATGGGCAGCAGACAGTGTGGTGTCTGATAAAGAATGCATGCTCTAGCTTGACTGCCTCAGATGTCCTAGTATGTGACATTGTCACATAGTTAACCCTTTGTCTCAGTTTTTTCATCTGTAAAACAAGGATAATGGTACTTCTTTCCTATGACTATTGTGCAGATTAATATATGTGAAATGCCTAGAACCATGCCGGATAGATGATAGACACTTGGGAAAGGCTATTAATATTATTATATATATATTATGATTTCTTCTTCATCTGTAGAAAAACAGCCATGCCACAGGACTGTAAACTGAAGTGACATTGAATATATGATTAATTAAAGAAAAGGGATGAATGAATTAACTGTGTGCTCTTAGGTAAGACACCCCACTTTCCTGGCTCTTTCTAGCTCCTTTTAAGTAATATCATGCAGTTCATGGACTAATTAGCCTTGCCATAAGGCAACAAAGTGTCCGGGTTCATCCCAGGCTTTGTGGTTTTAGCCTAGAAGTTCCCATGTCCTGGAAAACCCCTGGTACATGTAGAGGGGGATAGTGGTTGCCCTGGGTCTCTGTTTCCCTTCTTATGTTCCAGGGTACACTAAAGATCAATCTCTTGGGTTTTAAGGTACCCTGTCCTATGTCCTTCACCCCACTATATCATCTGGTGTCAGCTGGGATGGCTCATTTCTATTCTGTGGGATCTATTACCCTCCAGCTGATGAACCCACATTTAATCACACAGGGATCATACAGTGATCATATAGTAGTGGCAGTCTTCCATAGGAGAGAGTGGATGGACATGGTACAAGGCCTTGTGAGGCTCAGAATGGGCACAATGTTACTCCTGCCTCATTCTGTTGGTCAAAGCAAGCCACAAGCCCTAACCAGATTCAAAACCTCGAGAAATAGGTCCTGCCTCTTGATAATGTGAACATAGATACAAGGAAAGTAATAACTACAGACACTTTTGCCAACCATAATCATCCAGAGCTTTATTTGGTACTCCAGTTGGTACAACATGATGGCAGATCAGGACAAGGGTGAGAGTAGAAGACTTCTCTCTTTTCAACAGACTCTGGCACGCTGTGAGAGAGACAGGTGGCTCTGTTTAAACTGCCTCAGTTCTGGGAACAAAGGCCTGATTTGAGAGAGAAGCATGTGAGGAAGAGGCTAGGAATTGCTATCAGACTCAACTTAGATTTTGTGGAAGTTAGGTGTGGTGGTGTGTGAGTTGCCTGCACTCTCATTCCTTCTACTCTGGAAACCATCATTTTTCCAGAGGACAGCTTTTCCATCAACTCCTTCCCAGAGAGCAGAGCAGAACCTCTCTTTCCATCCCTCCCGACTATAGACTTGCAGTACAAGTGAGAACAAACTTATGTTGTTTTAAGCCTCTGGAGTTTGGAGTGGTTTGTCACTGCATCATTAACGACCCCATCCTGACGAATAAAGTAATGAAATACCAGTCCTGAGGGACATTGTGTAAAGAAGAGGTTTTTTAGTGAATAAGTTTGGGGATGATGAGAAATTGCCAATTTTCATTTGGTATTTGTTCTCTCTTTCTGCATTTTGGTGATAGAACTCTCTGAATTTTGGCCTGAGATTTGGATACCAAACTAGAGACTGTATCTCTTAGCTTCCTTTGATCTGGTTGTGTCCACTTGCCTGAATTTAGATGAGTGGGAATTAAGTACATATGTTGTGTGTAAACTTTCACATTATCTCCTTAAAGAGGAAACATCTTGCTCTGGACTCCCTCTACTCTGTCTTCTCCTGCCTGAGAAATGGTAATCGCTGGTACCATCTTAGAATCCATGTGTTGAGGATGGAAGAGCCACTTGGCCAGCTTTGGTCCACTCATCTTTATACAGATAGATGTAAAAGAAATGAACTCCTGGGACACCTGGGTGGCTCAGTGGGTTAAGCCTCTGCCTTCAGCTCAGGTCATGATTTCAAGGTCTTAGGATGGAGCCCTGTGTCAGGCTCTCTGTTCAGCAGGGAGCCTGCTTCCCCCACCCACCCTGTCTCCCTCTCTGCCTATTTGTGATCTCTCTCTCTGTCAAATAAATAAATAAAATATTAAAAAAAGAAATTAACTTCTATATTAGGCACTGTATTTTAGAGTATTTTTGTTACGGCAGCCTAAGTTGTACCCATCGCACTATATCTTCCCATTGGAGATTCATGAGGGCACTCTAAATTTTGAGCTAAGTTTTTGAAGTGTTCTACAGTAAAGCAACTAGTTCAAATCTTATTTACTGAGGGACTCTCCCCTCCCCCATTTTGATGGAACATTTGTTGATATTCACTTATTGATATCACAGAGATGACTTTAAAATAAATTTGTTCTTTGGGAAGTGTTGGAATAAATTCATTTTGGTAACCACGGAGAACTGTGGAGTTATTTCTAATGACTGTTAATAAGTTGCATGACACCATCCACCTCCTATCCTCACTCAGCTTCTATTGCTTTCTGCTTAGAAAAGCAGTCAGGTAGTGGGAAAAGCAGGAGGTTGAACAACAAACCTGGACTTGAATTAAGACTCTGGTGACCTTGGGCATCCTCTTCACTTCTCCAGGTCTGTTTTCTTATTTATAAAATGAAAACACCATTGCCTACCTCTCACAGGGTTGTTTGGATCCTGTATAAAACTGTGCCTGGCATGTAGGTGTCCTCTTCACTATTCCTATTCCTTTCTGCCTGTCCATGAAATTTCTGTCAGGGATTCCCAAACCTTTTAACAAATAAATTCACTCTGAGGTCTCCTCTAAACATTCCCCTCCCAAGTCAAAGTCAAAGTCAAGATCAGGTCAATGAATGCTTTCCCTTATATTACCTGAATTCTGAAAGGGGCTAAATTTAAGGTGGGGTGGGAGGAGGCGAGGGAGAGCGAGATATCAAGGAGCCTTAAAAGTCACAAGGAAAAGTATTAGCTCCCCTTTGGGCTACTAAGCAGGATACTAAGGAAGAGAAGTGACTTACTTCCTTATCTTTCAAGGATCTGAATGGCCTTGGGCAAGTAGTAAAGACTCGGATCTGCTTGTGGGTTTTCCTGGTAAAGCCAAGGATGATACATTAGAACTCAAGTTAATTAGGAATAACTACTGACTTGGCAGAACTCTCTTTAGTTGCCAGGTCTGCAAATTAAGGGAAAAAGCAGTCAAATATAGAGCTAGAAGGACTGTTAATATTGGAGACTCTGCGAAGGTAAGGGTCTCTAAACTCTTTTTCTGCAGAGACCAGCATGGTGTTTAGGGCACAAGGAACATTTAAACATACTTACAGACTACCTTTTTCTCATCTGCAGGGTCAAAATTTTGAAGGGAAATTTTATTCATTAAGAATTTTGGGGTATAAACAACAGAAACCAACTCTAGCTATTTCAAGGAGAGATGGATCTTATCTGAAGGATACCAGGGAAGCTCATCAAATCTGTAGAACAACCAGGCCTTGAGAAGAGCAGAGCCAGGGTAACCCTAGAGACCTCAGCAACTGCAGCTGATGGTCCAGCCATCATGATGTAAAGAGAAAAATGGTTGGTCCAATCTCAGACAGGGTTCACCTTTGACCAAGCCAGCAGGGCTGCCAGGAGCCCACACTTGCAATGTAAGGGGTAGTGCTAGAGAATGGGAATGTACTATAAATCTAGCATGCCCCCAGAGCTTTGTGTTAAAGACTTTGTGCATCAGCTATCTTTTGTGCATAACAAACTATCCCAAAAAGATTTAACAGCAACCATTTTACTTGCTCAAGATTCTGCAGGTCAACAGTTTGGGCTAGGCTCAGCTGGGCAGTTCATCTTTTGGTTTTGCTTGAGGTCATTCTTATGGCTGCAACTTCCTCCTGGTAGTTCAGATGAGGCTAGACGGTCCAAAATGGTTTCACCTACATTTGGAAGTTGGTGTTTATTACCAACTGGGAAAACCTGCTGCTACTCCATGTGACTCCTCATCCTCCAGTAGGCTAACCTGGACTTCCTCACGTGGTACTCTCAGGGAAGGGATAGGGAGGTTAGGAACAAAGGGCATGGACAGACAGGTCTACACAAATTTTGGGGGGATAGGGGAATAAATTCCTAAGGGAACTAACATTCATCAAATCTGTATTATATGTCAGGCCTGCCCAAGGCATTTGTCAAAAAGTTCCCATTTTCAACCTCAGTAGTCCCAGTGAGGCAGGCATGCTTACTTATCTTATTTTACAGATGCAGAATGGAAGCAACTTGCCTGAGGTCCCAAATCTGATAAATGGCAAAGTTGGAATTTGAACTCAGATCTTTTTCCTTCCAAAGTCTTCCTTGTTTCTATTCCCCATGTTACTGTTGGCTCCATCCTCAGAGTAGAAGGTAGCTCTTGTTATCTTCATTTGTCCACTAACAGGAGAGAAGGAGGGAACTCTGGGTCAGTGGCTGAGCAGGAGAACTGAACTGAGAAAGGAGGTAAGCAGGAATAGAAGAGTGTCAAGGAAGCTCCAAATACTTTTACCTCTTTTGCCCATGCGTAGGCTATTCGTTGTGCCATGATTATTCATAAATTGGGGCAGTTTACCTTGTTCTCTTGACTCTGTAAGTGCATAACTACCATCTGACAGTCTGTCAGTGGTTGGCAAAGTCATTCTGTTCTTTTCAATTTCCCAAGTCCCTTGTCCTCAATAAATGAACATGGGAGCAACATGGATTAGTGATTATGAGATTTGGATATGAATTCAGAGCAATCTGAGTTCAAGTCCTGGATCTGTTCCTTATGAGCTGTGTGAGCTAAAACATTGAAATAAGAACTATATATACATGTTATAGGGTCATTGTGAGGATTGATTAAGATCATATAAGGAGGGGTGCCTGGGTGGCTTAGTTGGTTAAACACCCAACTCTTGTTTTTTGCTCAGGTCATGATCTCAGGGTCATGAGAGTGAGTCCCAGGTCAGGTGTCCTCACTGAGTGTGGAGTCTGCTTGGGATTTTCTCTCTCCCTCTCCCTCTGAATCTCCCCCTGCTCACAATCTCCCCACCTGCCAACAGATAAATAAGTAAAATTTTTAAAAAGAAAGAAAGAAAGAAAGAAAAGGTACATGGAAAACAGCATTGTTAACGCACTTAGAAAGTTTTTGTTAAATGTTGGGGAAGAACTATTCTGGCTCAACCTGGTACTAGCTGTGGTATCTCATGCAAGTTTCCCAGTTAGCAGAAGTTGTATCATGCTGCTGTAACAACAGTCTAAAAACATCAGCGGCTTACCACCCTGTGGTGAAATAGTGCTGGCTGACACTATTCAGCCACCATGGATTGGCTGAAACTGGATTTCTCCACCCCTCTCTGTGGACCCAGGGCAGCCTCTATCTGGAACACTGCTGGTCTATGTGGCAGATGGAAAACCACAAGCTGGAAGACATGTGTCATTTCTGTCTACTTTTCATTGGCCAACACAAGTCATGCAGCCACTCCTGAGTTCAACAGTACAGGGGTGGAAAAATCCTTGTGCAAGCAGCGTTACCAAAGGAAGGGAATTACAATATTTTATCAAATAGTCATATAATTTGCCAGCTATTTATCCTGATTCCTACCTCTCTGTAAAATGTCTGGCACCTAATAAACATTATTGAATAAGATTATTATCATTTCTCTCAAGTGTTCTCAGGCCCCTTCTTCTCCCAGTTTGGCTTGAAGAGGTGTCAGATCCAAAAAAGTCCAATTGTGCCTTATTTAGCTCAACATCTGGAGAGACTCAGCTGTACCACATATTTGTTCCTAAATCACTGAATTGCTCACTGAATTGGCCGCCAAGCTACCTTTTCCAGACTGGAGAAGAGGAAAAACTTACTTGCAAAGAAAAAGAGAAGGTTCCACTTGGCTAGGCTGAGGCCTCTTCTGGAAATCAGCCATAATAAACAGAGAATATTTATAACAATGAAGATACCCCAAACAGAGTTAAGTTGAAAATCAGGGGATCAGCAGGGTCGAGCAGAAGGAATAGTTTTTGCATCAGAGGTTGTCATCTGCTAGCATGTGATCTCAGACTATCTCCTTCACTTCTCCGTGGCTCAGTTTCTCAATCTGTGAAAAGGGGCAATGGTAGTGGGAATGATGACTACCTCTCCTTGAGTGGGGATGTGAGTAAAATGAAATAATATATGTGGGGAATCTTACAAACTATGAAAACCATTCCATGACGGTTTAACAAGATGGCTAAATTTAATAAAGACAGATAAACTTAATAAAAATATGAACTATATCTGATTATAGCAGTAATTTGGTAATAAATATGGAATTAGTTGTTGAGTCCCCAAAACATGAAACATATTCCCAGTTCTTAAAGATCTTCCGAGGGCTGTAAAGAAGAGAAAGTTATATTATTTAGGTGTTTGATTTGCTGGCAACCGTCCTATGCTGTAATTTAGCATTTGTCATGGCCAACTAAATTTCTTCCCTAGAAAGTTAGGTGGAATGTGCAGACACAAAGACACAGCATGGCCTCCCAGAACAAAACAAGACATACCAAGTCCTGGGGTAAGATCGAAAGATCAAAAGCCAGGTGGGTTATTTGCTTTGTTGCTTGGGTGCCATTTGGTATCATTTCCGTATTTCACTCAGTCAGCGTTGCTCAACTTCCACCCTCTCCATCATCAAAAAGTATTTTTAGTCCCTTTCATTACAGGAAATCTTTGGTGTTGCTCTCAGGGTTGGTCAGATGAGGGAACATGAGTTTTCCATTGTTAGCATGTCTGCAAATAAGAGCTAACAAATACATCTTTACATCTCGGGGAGCGTATTTACTCTCATCTGAAGCTTTAGCTCCTATTTGACCATTGGCCAAGACCAGAGCAAAGGTACGAGAAGCTCCTTCACTAGCGAGAAATTGACCAACTCTCCACCCAAGAAGGTGGCTCCCAAGGAAGTTTCTCCTCACTCTAAGACTGGGGCAGGGGCCCCTCCTGTATTCATCATTGTTCTCATTCCTACTATTTACATCACAAATATTTAATCATGCAGTACTTTCTCTATACTAGGTACTGTTTTATGGTACTATGCTCCAAGTATGTAAACTTAACGATACAGTCACAATAACCCTATGAAGTAGGTACTTCTTGGAATCCCCTTTTTTAGGAGAAATTGAAACAGAAGAAGGCTAAATTGCTTCTCAGAGGTTGTGTACCTCAGGCTGTTATACAGATTAAAAAAGTTAATGTTTGTAAAGTGCTTCTTACCTGGTACATACGAAGTGCTCCTCAAGTTTTGGTTAAATAAATATGCAGAGTCTAGGACGGTAGGATTTCAAAGGGTTTACACATTTGCAGCATAGCTGGGGGCCAGAGTCTGGTTTTTAGCCTTTCTCTTGCAGGGAGATCTTGGTCAAGATTGCTTAGCCCCATCAGAACCTGTGTCTTCATCTGTTGAATGTGTCTGATGATGGGATAGATCTTTCCCAGGTCAAAATATTGCTGGTTGTGTAACTTATGACAGACAATGAAGTTGCAGGGAATTTAGCTCAAGAATTTACCATCAACAGGGCGCCTGGGTGGCTCAGTGGGTTAAAGCCTCTGCCTTCGGCCCAGGTCATGATCCCAGGGTCCTGGGATGGAGCCCCGCATTGGGCTCTCCACTTGGCAGGGAGCCTGCTTCCCTTCTAATCTCTCTCTGCCTGACTCTCTGCCTACTTGTGATCTCTGTCGGTCAAATAAATAAATAAAATCTTAAAAAAAAAAGAATTTACCATCAACATTCAAGTTTTAGACAGAGCCTCTGGGGTGGAGGTCTGTTTGTGCCTGTTTGGGCTACTGAATTCAGAAAGGGCATGAGATGTCTCAGGCACGAGATGCCCCAGAAACTCATAGTTGGAGGAGGTGAAAACATTGAAGGCAGAGTGCAAGGGTATGGAGAGCCGAATTAGTGTGGAAGAGTTCTTAAATATTAACTGCAGTAACATTCGAGGGGCCAGGACGCATAAATTCTGTCTTTTGGGATCTTGGGGCATAGCTGACCCTAGAAGAGGCTGATGAGGTGCACAGACCTGGTGGAAAAGTGGAGAGGAAGTTGATGAGGGATAGCCAACCACTAGAGTGGCAGAAGCATGAATTCACCGGTTACCCATCTCTTGAGTATGACATTGGCTATTATAATTACCCGTGACAATAGTAACATTGAGTCTACCCAGCCCTTCTACCATCTCACTTGACCAGAGGCATAACACAGGTTAATTGACCCCCTTCCTGGCCCCATTGCATTTGACAGATGGCTGAAAGGAGGCTGAAGAGAGGTGAAGTGACTCCCCTGCCTTCTCCCAACTTTGAAGTTGGGGGTATTTAAACTTTGGATTTTGAGTTTGTCATACAGGCTTCTTCTCGGCTCTCAGCGGATTCACGTGATGTGAACTTTTCCATTTCCCTTCTGACTCTGGAAAAACTTCTCACTTCCTTCTTAAACCTGACTCTATAATTATCAGCCTTCTTGAAGCACTTCCACAGTGGGGGCTCATGGGGGAATGTGTCCCCCCATTGCTGGTGTTTCCACAGAGAGAAGGGAGCTTCTGTTCCACTCCCAGGAGAGAAATATATGATAGAAACACTCTGCCACTCTCCACTCTTCCTTTTTTCCTAATGGAAATAGAAGTGACTTTCTCTGGAGGGTGAGACTGGGGAAGGGTCCTCTCTTCTTGGGTGGAGGGGGTCAGCAGGTTTTATTGCTCTCCTCCAGAGCAGCCTGATCTCTGCTACAGGGAGCAACACTCGTTGCTTGCCTGCAGGAGCAGACCTGTGGGTCAGGGCTCTGGCCCATCTTCTGGGAGATGGTTTATCGCAAGGTCTTCATTTGGGGAAAGGGATATTCCCTCTCCCTGACTGAATAGGATATTCAGGGATATTGAGAATTTCAACAGGGTCTTAGAGTCCTCTACATTCTCCAGCCTGACTACCAGAAACAATGCTGCTTTCACTATTCTGACTGAGTTCTTTGTCTCTCTCTCCTTTCAATCTGTGCTCAGAGAAGGACCAGCTTGTGGTTAATTGTTACCATTATCGTCTGCAACACCAGAGGCGTTGGTTTCCACATTGGGTGGCATTCTTCCTTTCTTTGAGAACCATTGTATGTGTGTGCACGTGTGCTTGATGATCATCTTTCCCCTGATTTTTAATAGTAGTCCTCAAGGAACATGCAATTCAATTGAATTCCTTTGTCCTGTCCATAATAAGTTACCAGTCTATTTAGTCAGCAAACATCGATTGGATATTTGCATTCTACCTGGTTTTGTGCAAGGAGGCAGGGATACAAAGATGAAAGGACCCATTCCCTTCTCTAGAGAACCAGCTACTCTGGTGGGGAGGCAAACATGGAAATAGGCAAATCTAAAACTCTGCAACAGTTGCTGGAGTGGAAACATACTAAATGCAGCAGAAGTGTAAAATGAGGGTCGACAAGGAGGGTGGAGGCAGGAGGTCCTCATGGAAGAGGGAGATCTAAGCAGGAAGATGAAGGATGAAGGGGAGTTGGTCAGGGTATCAAGTAAAGAGAGGGTCTCCTTTCAGACAGAGTTATGGAGGCACAAGAAAGAATGGGGTAGTCAGGAGCCACAAGCAATTGCCCATGGCTGGAGTTGAAGAGCCAGGTGGGGAGCTGCAGAGAGAGGATGGGGCCAATTCATCAGGCACCACTGTACCCTGCTAAGGATCTTGAACTTTATCATATGGAGGAGTGTTTCCCAAACTTCCTTAAAGATAAACATCACTTTGGGGCACCTGGGTGGTTCAGTCATTAAGCATCTGGTTTCAGCTCAGGTCATGGCACCAGGGTCCCGGGATTGAGCCCCACATCGGGCTCTCTGCTCAGCAGGAAGCCTGCTTCTCCCTCTTCTGATGTGTTCCCTCTCTTGCTCTGTCTCTCTCTATCAGATAAATAAGTCAAATCTTAAAAAAAATTAAAAAAAAAAAGATAAGCTTCACTTGGTTGACACTTGCTAAAAATTTGGATGCCCCAGACTCACTCCAGAACTGATGGAAGACCTGGGGATCAGACTAACAAGCACACTTTGGAAACCCTGCTGAGCCATGGGGTTTGGGGCAAAGGAGTAGCATGGAAAGAATCGCCTTTTCATGAAACCAGTCTGGTGCATGGAATAAGCACTGGAGGTGGGTGGCAAAATTGGAGGCCTGGCAACAGGACAAATGATGAGAACCTGATGGGGGAGGGTGTTATGGATGGGAGTTGAGGAGGACTTCAGAGTATAAACATAACAATGTCTCAGATGTATCTACCTTCCTCTCACCTGAGCAAAGAAAGAATAGCTTCTTGATATTATATAACTTATCTGCTATGGGCTGAATCAGATCTCCCCTCCACACCCCAAACTGGTAACCTGAAACTCTAAACTCCAAAGTGATGGTATTTGTAGGTCGGGAGGGTAGGGCCCTCATGATGGTATTAGTACCTTTTCTGCGAAGAGATACCAGAGAGTTTGCTTAGAGAACGGAGTGAAAAGGCCCCTAACTTTCTGCAAGCTAGGAAAAGGGCCTTCACCAAAGCCTGATGATGATGGCATCCTGAGATGAAGTTCTGTCGTTTAAGCCACCCAGTCTATGGTATTTTGTATAACAAGAGATAACTAATTTATTCCTTAATCTTCCCTACCCCTCTGGGCTGCAGGAAACAATTTTAGAAAAAAAGATCTAGTAATTTCCATATGATTCCCCAAAATTCTATGTTGTCATGGGGTCACTCTTCTCTTATCTTGACCTTTCAGTAGCATCCAGCAGAGTGGGCCATGCCCTTCTCCTGAAAAAACATTTTTCTTGTGTTCTGTGATAACACGTCCCTTAAGAGTAGTCTGCCATGCTTACTCTGGTCTACCACAGCCACTCCACTCTATCATTGGTTGAATCCTCTTCCCACATTTCACTTCGACTTTTGAAATCTGTCTTAGATCCCATTCCCTTTTACATCTTCTCCTGGTAACCTCACTAGTATTTGCTTTAAGTACTATCTAAATGTCGATGCTTTCCACACCTATTTCTCCATCACTGCCTTTCTCAGACACTCCAGACTCATAGTCAACTGCCTACTTAGCATCTGCCCCTGCATGCTTAACAAACTCTGCCTGTCCACAGAACTCCCCAGTCTTCACTCCCTCAACCAGCCTTCTCTCCTTCTTGGCAAAATGTGCTACTACTTTCCCAGTTGCTCAAGTAAAAACCTAGGTGGTTTCTTTGATTCACTCTCTCCCTTAAATTCCATATCAAATCCATCAGGAAGTTCTGCAGAATATTCCTCTCTTTTCCATGCCCTACATCAGTGATTCTCAAACTTGAGTATGCAACAGAATTGTCTGGGTGCCTTGTTAAAATCAAATTGCTGGGCCTCACTCATGCTTAGAGCTTCTGAATCGGTAAGTTCACAGAAGATGCTGCTAGTCATAAACTGCACTATCTTATGTCATCAGCTCACCAAGTCTTCCATTATTCTTTCCCTTGAATACCATAACTGTGTCCTCATTGGGATCCATACTTTGCTCTCATTCTATTTTATGGAATTTTTTCATGTTTTCTAACTTCCCAGTACTTGTTAATAGTATCCTTTTAATATTTCAGAAAATTCTAGCTTTGGAAGTTCCACTCTCTAAAGTCAGAACATAGGAAATTCAAATTTCTAGCTTTCTTTGCAAAGAGGATATAAGCTAGTGACCAAGGCTTTGCCATTCAGAGACTTAGATTCAATGGTGAGCAGCTTGAAAAAGGAAGGTCTGCGCAATCTTTTTTTTTTTTTTTTTTTTTTTGGAAACAGCAAAAGGCAACTGACTTGGGGGCCTGCAAGAGTGCCACAGTTGAGTTCCATACAAAGAAGTATCACCAGTTGGGCATCGGCCATAGGCGTTCCTTCCTTGAGGTTTTAGGAATTATCCCCAGACCCCTGACACCTGAGTCTTGTTTTACAGGTACTCCAAAAAAAAAAAAAAAAAAAAAAAAAAAGTCTGTAAGCTGACCAATGCCTTTAAAAATAAAACTAATAATGTACTGCTATATGTTGGCTAATTGAGCTAACTAACTAAATAAAATTCTTTAAAAGAGATCAGTTTAAAAAGAAATAAATTAATTAAAATAAATACAGAAGATGAAAATAAACCAGTCAGGGTGAGCTTTGTTACTTGCAGCTAAGACCTCTAAAGTGATACCCCCTTTTGGAATCCATTCTCTGTTCAGTTGCTTTCACACACTGATCTGATTTAGTCATGTTTGAGGACAGACTATGTCCTCACCTTATTTCTCAAAGACTTCTGGGACCAGGCATCTTCCTAAGGCTCTTACCTCATCTGATATTACTCTCCTCCTTGCCCGCTTTGACAGAACCTTACCAACCATTGTTTATGTTTTCAAACATGTCAAGCTTATGACCACCAAAGTGCCTTTGTACATCCCTTTCCTTATGCCTGGTGGGTGCTCTCTTGAGATCTTCACATGACTGATTTTTGTTAGTTATTCAGAACTCAAGTTTCTTGATAGAAATGGCATCTCAGCAGAAAACTCTAACTATGCAGTCTAATGGGGGTAACACCCAACATAGCACAGTAGTTTCGTCTTCTGCAGAATGCTCATCACTCTTTGACATTTTTCTTATTTTGTTCATTTGTTTACTATGTGCCTCCTGAGGAAGACAAACTGGGAGAGCAGAAGTTGTGTTTGCATAGATTTTCTCCTAGTCTGTTGCTCGTTTTTTCATTTTAATGATGTCTTTGGAAGTACAAAAGTTTTTTTTTTTTTTTAAGATTTTATTTATTCATATGAAAGAGCACATAGGCACACGTCTGAGCAGGGAGGGGAAGGCAAAGGGAGTGGGAGAAAGAATCTGAAGTGGACTCACACTGAGCTCGGAGCCCCAGCCCTGGCTCAATCCCATAAACGTGAGATCATGACCTGAGCTGAAACCAAGAGTTGGAGGCTAGCCTACTGAGCCACCTGGGACCCCAGGAAGCACAACGCTATTGAAGTTTGATGAGGTTTGATTTATCAGTTTCTTCTTTTATGGAGCATAATTGTGGTGTTGTATCTATGAAATCTTTGCTTACACCAAGGTCTTGAAAATTTTCTCATGGGTTATCTTCTAAGTGTCTTATTGTTTTAGCCCTTATATTTAAGTCCATGATCAATCTGAGTTCAGTTTTGTGGAGAGTGCCAGGGTCTAATTGACCTTTTTACCTGTGACCCTCCAGTTGTCGCAGCACTGCTTGTTACAAAGGCCGTCCTTTCCCCAAAGAATCACATTGTCACCTTTGCTCCAAATCAATTGACCATCAATGTAAGAACAAATATAAAAATTTATTTCTGAATTCTCAGTTCTATCCCATTGATCTGCATTTAAAACAATTCTCTTGGGGCACCTGGGTGGCTCAGTGGGTTAAAACCTCTGCCTTCCACTCAGGTCATGATCTCAAGGTCCTGGGATTGAGCCCCGCATGGGGGGGGGGGTCTCTGCTCAGCGGGGAGCCTGCTTCCGCCTCTCTCTCTGCCTGCCTCTCTGTGTACTTGTGATCTCTGTCTTTCAAATAAATAAATAAAAATCTTTAAAAAAATAAATAAATAAAACAATTCACTTTTGTAGCGTTTCTCTCTTGAATCTTTCCAGAATTTATTTTGATTCCTGGCATGAGGTTAGGGCTGAAATGGAGTTTTTCCCTCTCAAAATGGCTAACGAATATCCTGGCATTGTTTCTTGAATCCTCCTTTCCTTCTCCATTGATTTGTCATGTTTTTTAAATGGGTAAAAGACATTTTTAAAGAAACCTCCTCCATGTTACGCTGACTCGTTCCATTTCTCCCCACCCAGCATTTTAGAGGCCCCGAATCCTATATTTGGTTTAACCAAATGACAAAAACTCCTACCTTCAAAAGAGCTTATGTTGGCAAATAGGAAGAGGACGTTGACACATGTTAGAATAATAAACACGGAACAGATATTTGCATTGAGCCTAACAGAGGCTTAGCGAGTTTGTGGAGCAGTAACTCAACTGAAGGCATCCTCAGGGGAGTTTCGTGTTGACTTTGGGTGGGGTTGTGGGCAAGTCACCTGGCCCCAGCTCACATTGTTCCTACATGTTTGTCTGACATGACCTTAATCTTCTGGCCGGTGGTCCTTGTGGGGTTTTGAAGCACCAAACAAGTATGAAATTCTACACGAAGATTCTACCCACCTCAACATGGTTTAAAAGTTGAACATTTTTCTCAAGGAAGACACCAAAGACATATTTGTAAAATTTCCAGAAGATCTATGGCTGAGAGGAGCAGCTTGCAGGACAGGTGATCCATTTAAGGTTCAGTGGGTCTGGACAGGTTGGGAAGCACCGTTGAAACCAAAAAGATAAAATAAAATTCAGAAAAGTGTAAACTGCTGCGTCTTGTCCCCAAAAACAAACAAACAGAAGGACAATGCCAGAGTGTGAGAAGGCTTAGTAAAAAGAAGCCATTTTAGTTGCCTGAAAACTCGATGTCGATGTATTAACTCAGGCTTGTTCTGTTTGCAATGAACAGCGACATGCATTGGATTAAAGACACATAGAGAGGAGTTAAGGAATCACGGGTAAGGGACGCAAGGGAACAGTTTCAACTGCTCCATGCACAGCCTTCCCCAAGCTGGTCACTCAACCTGTCCAAAGGAGCTGCATCTTGCTTGGGCCTGGGTCACAGGCACCACCACCGCCAATAACAACAACAACAAAAGAAAACATTTAAAAACATCCAAAATGTGTCCAGATTTCTCAAGTCCTCAGGAACTGGGCTTTTGGTAGCTCAGCCTAAAAATTAACTTGCTTTATTCCTTTTACATTTTAGCTGTGGCTTTGCCTGGTCTTTGCCTGACTTTGAGGACACTGGCTGCTTTAGAGGGTATGGGGCATAGAAATAAATGACAGAATTTCTTTTCTCCCCCTTTCACTTTCTTTCCCTCTATGATGAAATTAGAGCAAGTCAACCATTGGCAATTGAGATGCGTTTTACAACTTGTTTCTACCTATTATGGCAGGACTTAATAAAAAATTCAAATTGCATGAGAACTTTATAGATACCTTATATACTCAGACATGTTTTAAAAAATGTACAATACAGTATTATAACCTTTTGAAATCTAATGCATAATAAAAAGTTTATCCTTTCATTAAATACTTTTCTACAACAGTGGCCTTTGAATCTTTTAAGTAGTGAATTATTTTAAAGAAAAATAGAATGTGAAATCTTAATGGTTATCTCTTGCTGTGTAACAAATCACCTTAGACTTAGTAGCTTACAAAAATGACAATTGTTTACTCCTTCATGATTCTGCAATTTCTTGCAGGCTCAGCAAGGACAAATTCATCTCTGCTCTTTATGCCCAATGTGATGGCTCACCAGGGGCCCTAAGATCCATTTCTAAGGTGCCTTCCCTCCCACGGGCATACAAATCATGTAGGGCCCTGAAAGTCCCTTCATGGAAGGATTTTGGCTTTTGCTTTTTGTGAGAAGGGAAGCCAGTGGAAGACTTTGAGCACAACGGTGACATGATATAAACCATGTGTTTACAAGATTACCTGGCTGTGGTGTTGTGCATAAAGTAAAAGAGGGGTAGGACCTGTTAGGAAGCAATTGTCATCACCCAAGGGAGAGATAATAGTGGTCTGGAAAATTAGCAGAGCTGATGTGATTGGATATGGATTAATATTCATCTCTGCTTCCTTCTACTTCTCTTATGGCGTTATTATGACGTATGTACTTAATTTTGGTGTAGGGCTTGAGGTAGTCATCAACTAGACAAAAATTTCTGGAATGCTTATTCTCCATCGCATGCTTTCCCAGTGTAGAAAACTCACTGGACACTCAAGATATAGCTGTAGTTTAGGCCTGAACAGTGAGCTTAGGGCAGGTAATGTCTGAGCATCCGCTGACAAAGAGAGTAGTCCTGGTTCCGTCCTCTGATAGGGATGTGACCCAGATGGATGCTTTGTAATTCAGATTCCATCCTGGGAGAGCCAGCTCTCCCTGCCCTGACTGGAGCAGACTCCAGTCGAAACCACATCTTAATGACTTTTTCGAGCTTCCCCCTTCCCCTCAGAGCTGCCCAGCAAAGGCCCAACCAACCCAGCCAACAAACCCAAGTTGAACTGAGTCTCATTCCGCCAGCTTTCGCGGGGGTTGGAGCGAGGTAGAGTGAGATTCCTAAGAATAGACCCGATTCTTGGAGGCCTCTGAGTGCTGGCATATCCTCCTGGGCTCCATTTGAATTTTTTCTTTTCTCTTTTTCCCCTTCGGGGAGCCCCAGTGTTCTGCAGCTGTTCCGTCAGCCGGCGCCCCGGCTGCCAGATGAGCAGAACAAAAGATGGGACTTGGTGACTACTCACATCTGTCCTCCTCTCAAGCAAACAGAACAGATGCCCTTAGCAACGGGGCTCTCCGGCTTGGGGCGGGGGAAATGTACCCTGAAGAGGGAAGTTTCCCTTGTAAGAGCTGACAGAGCCACTTAGAGCTGGCAAGGAACATCATGAAACAGAACATTAAACTCTGATGAACAGCAAAGCCTTGGAGGTTTAAGCTGCAAGTCAACAGAGATGTTCTAATCTATATAAACACACTGCATGCAAATCCTGGCAGGGCTTTGGGCTTTATTTGGATAGTGTTTTTCATTGCCTCCCTCAGCAGAGAGAGCTCTGAAGGCAAAAGGAGATGCTGTGGTTTTCTTATGAACCCTGAGTGTAAGGAGCGCTTCTTAGGAATTCCTGGCCTCTACCGGGTCCCGCCCTCAGATCTATGCCCCAGCCTGGCTCTCCTGTGTCCACACTCAGGGCTTCATCCTCTTCTCAGGAGTGAGTCAGCCCATCATTGATGGCCCCACCTGCCCCTGGCCTGGGTCACCTTCTCTCTCCTGAAAGCTTTCAGGCCAGAGTCCAGCTCTAAGTGGCCTAGACCAGAGTTGGCGGAGGAACAACAGCTTCAAGGCAAATTGGTTCTCTACTGTGGGTCAGACACATACCTCTAGACCTCACCCTTTCATGGGATTTTCACCACACCTCAGGATCTCTGTAGTATCACCAGCCTTGTTTTCCAGCCAAGGTGATGGAGGCCCAGGGCCATAAAATCAATTGCTTTGGTCTCACAGGGATCAGTAGCAAAGCCAAGACTTGCCTCAGGCAGTCTTGTTCCCAAACGTGGATTCCTAACCTTCCTATTCTGTCTTGCCTGGAATCTCACTTGGGGGATGGTAAGAAGAGATGAACTGCTTCAAGGTGGTAAGAGAAAAGAAAGCAGAGCTTTTCTTTACTTCATTGTAATTCACTTCTGTGATCTTCAGATATTGCAAACTTGGTTTTGTTGTTGTTGTTGTTTTGTTGTTGTTTGTGGAGGGGAGTGGCACTTTGCTTTCTCTATTTCTGGCTCTAGGGGTAGTACTTCACCTAGACCTAGCTAACCAAAATGCTGGTGACTATTACATGACCAAGTCAGGCCAATCAGGGGACTGAGGGCTTCTGTTTCAAACTGTAGGGAAGCATCTCACTTGTTTTTCTCTAATGGTGAGTCAGGGAGGAGGCAGCCTCTGCTGCTATTGGCAGCCATCTTGTGACCGTGAGTAGAGATCCAGTCTGCGAATGGAGTCAACACATAAGGTAGAGCCAAGTCGAGAGAGTGACACCAGAGCCTGACCTCATCCTTTGAACATCTGAACCAAGCCATGCACTCTTCAGTTATGTGTGCTCATAAAATCTTATTTTTGCTGATGTCAGTTTGGGTCAGGCTTACTCTTACTTGTAACCAAAGGAATCCTGGTGGACACATTAAGCCTTTAGCAAATGTGTGGTTTGTGCCACAGTCTGGGCTGTAACTGGGCAATTAAGGAAGCCATGAATCTATGTGGGGAGCTCAGGAGTTTGGACAGAACTACGACAGCTTCAGATGTGGACTGGGGCCATGATAATAGTATCAGCGCAAACACTTGTGTGGCCTTTACCAAGTATCAAGTACAGTTTTTAGTGCCTTTATCTATATTAGTTAATTTAACTTACTGTTATCTCCACTTTTTCAAAAGCTGGGAACCAAAGGCTAGAGAACATATCCAAGATCACACAGCTCCTGAACTGGGAGTGTGGTGGCGCCGGGCTCCAAACGCTGCAGTCTTGCCCTGGGCACGCTTTCAGCATTCTGCTCCACTGCCTCTCATGACCAATGGCAAGGGAGCAGAGGCTCCAAGTGCATTCACAGGACCCAGAGACATTCTTACAGCATACAGTGTCTTTTAAAAAAAATCCTTTTACCTTAAAAAGTAAAATACAGAAACATGAGTGAAAATTCAAGGGCATTTGGTTAAGGAAATCCTGAGCCACACAGCTAGACAGAGACTCTTACCCCTTTGGTTTTCTCTTAGACTTACTGATCCACCCATGACATTGAAAGGAACAGAAAACAGAGGGCCACGGAGAGGTGCCAGCTTGGCCAGCTTTGTGCAGAGCCACTGTTCTCCAGACTCCATTTACCTATCTGACCCTGCCTCTTGTCTCTAAGGTCTGGCCTTCCCAGACTCTAGCAGTGGACCACTGAGCCCTCACCAGTAAGGCCTGTCTGCCCCAATTTCAGAGGGAGACTCCCCTACAGCTGGAGAAAAGGCCTGGTCCTAGCCCTGTGGCAGCCTGGCCTTACTGAAGCTCTGATCTCACCCTATGTCTCCAGCTAGTAGATCCCAAGTGCTGAATGAATAGAGGGGGTGAGCACTGGGCCCCCGCTTTGCTCATCAGTGCTTCCCTATGCCAACCTCCCCATTGAATTCTAGTTCCCTTTGTTCTCAGTCACTAAAAACTTCCTTGCCTTGAGCTCAACTATGTGCCAAGCAATGTCTTAAGCACTTATCATGCACTTACTTATCTAGACAATCTTAATAAAGGAAGAATTACTATTATTCCCATTTCCCAGATGAGGAAATGAAATCTCCAGGAGACCCTTTGAATGCACACAGCTGGTATGTGTGGAACTAAAGGTTGGGGGATGGTGCTCTACCCCCATGGCACACCCTTTGGGTAGTGACTGTCTCCCTAACTCCCTGCTGCTGTGATGCGTTCCCTTTTCTTGGAACTACAGGTGCTGGCAGTTATCTGAGTTGCCCCTGAACTGGCTCAGACCTTTAGATGTGTCTTGTTGACTATTGCTTTTTATGATGTCTTGTTGACTACTACTGCATCATTCCCCAGGCCCACCCCCCTCCCCAGCTCGGGTTCAGAGCAATCTCAGGTGGTCCTAATTATCTCCAGGAACATGCCTGGCATTTCGGGAAACCACTAAGCCTCACATTCTCTCAAATTCTGCTACCAGGAGAAGCTGTACTGTACACTTGTGTTCTTGCGTTGCTCTCAGGTCAGTGAGATGAGCCTTCTGGCTTGTTTCCTCTTGTCCTTTAGGTAGGATTGGGACATAGTGGAATAGGAGCAAGCAGGACTGCTTATCAGCTTCTCTCCTAGTGTCTATGAAATGGCTCTTGGTGCTCCAGATGGGTCACTAACATGAAGTGGCCTCTGGCCTCAGTCCTGGAACTAACTATGAACATGACGGTTTGTACCTCTGGAAAGACTCAGAATTCCAGAGCAGTGATATTTCCTTGGCTGTGCTTGGTGGGGATTAGCACTCCCAGCCAACTCTTGATTATCTGTGGGAGAAGGGAGAGGATAGACCATTGACATTTCCAAATAACCCTGGAAATTATTCTGGCCAGCAGCTCCAAGTGTCCTCTCTGTTGGATCTCTTTCCAGAGCATTCACCAAGAAGTCAGATCTATGGACTTGGCTTTCAAATCCTCTCCTCTTTTCTTCCCTTTTCTGTTTTGCCTTTTTGTTTTGTTTTGTTCTGTTTTCCTCTGTAAGAGAAAGGCCTCCAGCACTGGACAAGGGAAGAGAGGAGCAGCAAGAGGATTGATGTAGCAGAGAACTCTGTTGTAAATAATGGAAAATCCAACTCAAACTGGCTTAAATTGTAGAAGACGTTTATTTAGTTACAAGAGTAACTAAAAAGTCTGATGGTTAGGATAACATCAGGTAAGGTTAGCTCCAGCAACAGAGAATACCAGGGCCATGATTCTCTCCTTCTACCTCCCACAGTGTGGGCTTTAGCCTCAGATTTCACATGGCAGTCCCCTGGAAGTGCTAGGCCCTCACCTCACGCTAGCAAATAGTTATGAAGTGTCGGACCTCACATTCTTGGAAGTGAGATATCATGTCTTTTGGTAGCTTCTAATCATGTTTGAGGAATATCACTCCTTCATTGGACTACACTAAGTTACGTGCTCTTCCCATAACCAATCATTGTGTGCAGTAGGAGGGTTTATTCTTATTGACTTAGCCAGTTAGAGTCTATCCCTGGAGATGAGGTAGGGTCAATCCCATCCAACACACATGTACTGAATGCCCAAAGGGAAATCAGGGTACTCCTGATAGGGGGAGGACCAGATACTTGGAAGGCAATAGGTCAACAGACCATGTTGATGGCACCTAGGGGACAATTATACCTGATAATGAAATGGGGTACATACTTTTCAAAGACCTTTTCCCTCTTTTGCTTTATTAGATCTTCAGAAGAATCTGTGCATCAACTGCAATGGCCATATGTGGTTTTCCATGTTTTATAGACAAAGCAAGGAGGCTTAGAGAGGTACAGTGACTTGCTCAAGGTCACTGGCCATACTTGGCAGGACCTGGACTTCAACCCATGCTATCTCTCTCCATCACACTGTGGTGGGAAGTTAGCAGCTGGCAGAGTAGGGTGAGCTCACTGAATAGTTCATCAGCTGCATTCCTAAAGATGGATTTGGTTAGAGTAAAGAAAGGTTCAAGGTCTATAAACTGGTAGTTCAGACACAAAGGTCACTAGACCCTGTGGGGTGGGTCTAGCAGAAAGTCTAGAATAGAGAAGGTGTACGTTACTTAGTGCTTCTAGAGAAATAGATCCAGTAGAAAGCTGACTGGTTGACTGGTTTTAGGAATTAGCTCCCATATTATGGAGGCCAAGAAGTCCCATGATCTGCCATCTGCAGGATGGAGAACCACAAAAAGCTGGGGTTATAATTCAGTCTGAGCCCAAGGGCCAGAGAATTAGGGGTTGATGGTGCAAGTATTGCTCTGAGTCCAAAAGCCCAGGAACAAGGAGCTCCAAATGTTTGAGAGTAGGAGGGTAGGAGAACATGTATGTCTTAGCTCAAGCAGAGAGAAAGAATTTGCCCTTCCTCCACTTTTTGTTCTCTTCGGGTCCTTAACAGATTGGATGTTCACCTGCATTGGTGAGGGTGATCTTTACTCCGTCTACTCATTCATGCAAAACATTTTCAGAAACATCTCCCTAGACACACCCCAAAATAATATTTTACTTGCCATCTGGGCATCCCTTAGACCATGACAGAATGAGCCAGGACACATGCATTAAAGTCATGCGGACAAAATTTCCCTCAAACTGTGGATATTGCTGAAGGTCAAACTAGGGTGAAAAAAGATTCCAGAAACTTGTGAAAGGAGAGAAACTTATAAGGAGAAACCTGTGCTTTCTCTGGCCAGCCAGCCCACCCAACCCTACAGTCACTCCCTTCTGTCCTATCTGCTTTTCCAGCTGCTCTGGTAGGGAAACCCCCTCTTGGTAATCTAATGGTGGGAGCACTGAAGGCAGAAGTTCTGTATCCCACCTTTCTTCTGACTCCACTTGTCAGGCTTCTGCTGGACAGATAGGCTTATTATTTCAGCAGTTTGATCCAGTTCTAGAAGTGATTTTTGAAGATATTTACATGATGCAGGGACAGTAGAATATACACTTCGGGGCCTGAAGCACTTGGATTTGAGTTTGGGGTCCACTGCTTAGTGGTTGTGTGACCTTGAACAAATGATTTTATATTCCTGAGCTTGAACATTTTCATCTATTAAATGAGTGAGTAAAAGTCTCAGACTCTCAGTCTCATTGGGATAAGGCAAATGAAGAAGTTAAACATGCTTGGTGCTCAATGAATAGATGAGTATATAAAAAGTGCTTATAGTAGTACCTGGCATAAAAGAGATTTTTTTTAAAGATTTTATTTATTTATTTGATAGAGAGAGATCACAACTAGGCAAAGAGTCAGGGAGAGAGAGTGAGAGGGAAGCAGGCTCCCTGCTGAGCAGAGAGCCCAACGCGGGACTCAATCCCAGGACCCTGGAATCATGACCTGAGCCGAAGGCAGCGGGTTAACCCACTGAGCCACCCAGGCGCCCAAAAGAGATGGTTTTAAAAAAAAAGTTATCAACAATGATGATGAAGATGATGACAACGATGTTTCTAAGTTCCCAATATGGCTCATCTTTCTTTTCTACCTAAGTAATTTAAATTTTTGACATGCCCGACCACCAGCAGGATGCTGCTGGTGGCAATCCAGAGAGAAGATATGCCCTGGGAGAGCAGCCTGCTTTCATCCCATGTCTACTGCTATCTGGATTTGTTACTTCCCTCTAGAGCTCCTTGCTTCTGGGTCACTTGAGGGGGACTGCCCTCCAGTTTCCTCACCACGGCAGCCGGTATGGAGGCAGGGTTGTGGGAGTGAACAAGGAATGACTTGAGGGACAGGTCTGGGTGGCAGTATGGGTGACACGTTTGGTTGGCATGAGAGAGGAGGAGCAGGAGGCCAGGGTATGGTGCTTAGGGAAAAAAGGGATCCTTTCAGTATCTTGGATTATGAAGCTGGGTCCATAGCTGACCTGCTTTCTCAAGCAGAGCTGCCTAGTTGGCCCTGAAGAAGAGACACCCACCACACCTGTGGCCAACCTCCTCAGTTCCCATAGTTTAGAGGTGCTTCTCCATCAGAGGCTGAGCAACCTTCATGTGCAGTCAACGAAGGTTAGGCCACAGGCCCTCACTATTTGAGGCTCGCCCTTCATAGCTGAGTCAGCTCCCCTTTCTTAATCTTTCTGCCAAAGAGGACTGCTGTATTCTGAGTGTTTGTGTCCCTCTTCCCAAATTTGTATGTTGAAACTTACCCCAGTGTGATGGTACTTGGAGGTGAGGTCTTCAAGAAGTGACTAGGGCATGAGGGTGCAGCCCTCATGAATGGAATTAGTGCTCTTATAAAAGAGACCCCAGAGAGTGCCCTTGGCCCTTCCATCAGGTGAGGAGACAGGGAAGAGACACCATTTATGAACCAAGAACTGGGACTTCAACAGACACTGAGTCCATCAGCACCTACATCTTGGACTTCCCAGCTTTCATTCTGAGAAATAACTTTCTGTTATTTGTAAGCTCCTCAGTCTATGGTATTATGTTATAGCAACCCAAATAGACAAAGATAAGGATGGAAGAAAAGGCATTTGGAGAAGCATAGAAGAGGTGAGCCGGCAAGAGTCTGGGCCTGAGGTCAGGTCACTTGGATTTCAAAACTCAGCCTTTCTGCTTGCAGCGTGTGTGACTTTGGGGAACTGTCTAACCCACTTGACCCTCAGTTTCCTCAGCTGTGAAAGAAGGACTGCTAATATTTGCACTCTCTGTCTTGCAGGGTTGTAGTGTCCACCACTTCCTATTAGGTGTGTGAATTGTCCTCAGCTTCCTCATCTGTAAAATGGGTTTTGAAGTCTCCTGCAGAGGTCTGTGGTAAAGTTTAGGGGTGCCTGGGTGGCTCAGTGGGTTAAAGCCTCTGTGGTAAAGTTTAAATGCAGTGAGGAATGCAAATTACTCTCCACAAGGTGGCTATCAGGATTGCTAAACTCCAGAGTGCTTTTATATCCTGGGGCATTGCAGAAGTCCCATTACCTTCCAGTGATTGAGAGCAACTTAGACATGAACCTAGGTTACCTGTGGGGCTCACTGAGGGTGCTGAGGGGAGCAGGTGCCTCCACAACACCCACAGAACCTCAGAGGCAGAATTCATGAAGCAGGAGGAGTGGTTGGGAATCTCAAGGTGGAAATGCAGGGAGGAATGTGTCAGACAAAGTCCCATCCTCTTGACCTCAGGAAGTGGGATGGTGGCACTTGATTGCAGAAGAGCTGTTAGACCCAAGGCCAGCTGCCACCTGGCTTGGGTTGCTTTTCCTCACGGGGAGATTTGTTGAGCTGAGGATGTTTTGTGCAAGTAGATCAGGGATCCCAAAGGATCTTTTCAGAGATCCTTGTTAAAATGTTCATTTCTGCCCTCTCCCCGCACCCCATCAGAATGGACTAGAAAGGTTCTGGGAACCTGCATTTGCAGGGAACACCTCAGACAGGTCTTCTGGCTTGAGAGGCATCAACCAAAGGCACAGAAATCAGACATTATACTAAACACTATATTCTCTTAATACAATCGTCTGCTTTCAGGGCTAGCTTCATGGGCATGTTTAGAAGGGCTCCATCCTTGGTTTAGTGTTCTGCTGTCACCATCTTGAAGTTCTTAATTTTTGAACAAGCGGGCCTCACATTTTCATTTTGTACTGGGCTTCACAAATTATGTAGCAGGTCCTATTCACAATATAGGTGAAAACTATAGAAAGGATAGACTTGCCTAAGACTATACAGCCAAGTTGTGGAAGTGGGTTTTGAATCCTGATAAATTTGATTCCAAAACTCTGCTATCCTGTGACTTTAAGACTCAAAAGAATGGACTCTAATAGTGGAGTTCCAATTTCAGCCACTTTATCAGGTCTTAGGCTGAGGGGAGGGAGTTTTCCAGGCACCCACAGACTATACTAGGTAAGTGTTCATCTACACTACTACCCATAAAGATAAGGATAATGTATAAATTTACCCAACTTCAGGGTAGGGAAGATTCTGTGTAACTTCAGGCTGACAGCTCCTATTGGAAGAATGTGGAGAATCCTTCTCCCTGCCCCTCAGTTTAGTTTTACTATACAGCAAGGATAAGAAAATATGGTGGAATAAAAAGTAGAGAGAATCTAGAGCCCAAAGGTGGGGGTCCAAAGCCAGCAATGACATTCAATAATTGAACAACACAGAGTAATGGGTCTCTTAAATTGTGAGCATCGGTTTTTTTATCTGTAAAATGAGGTGATATGAATACAACCAATGCCCAAGGTTGTGGTGAAAGCGAGATGGTCAGGTGTAGAGGAAACAATGTATAAAGGCTGATATAAGCTCTGGGACAATCATGACTTGGAGGGTTGGTTGGCGCATGCATAAGGAAATGTCTGGCCAGAGAAAAGGGCACCTGGGTCATGCAGAGGGAGGTTTTTCCTCAGGGCAAGCTTCTCCGGTGTCCCTCAGGCGGAACTGGAGCTCGGCAGTGGCCTGGGGTGGGAAGGAGGTGGCAGATTAGGGGTGCTACAGGGTTTGGAACTCTATGTACTTGTTGCTCAAAGGTTTTTGGTCACAAAAGAAGACAGAATTACCAATAATTATAGTAGTAAAATCCACCTGTGATGGGGTGGGACACAGAGAACTCAGTCGAAATAGAGCTGTTTGGGGTGCAAGTGTATTTTGTGTGTTAGGTAAGAACCCCATCCCTTCTTGCATCAGAGCTGGGGATGGGGGATAGCAGCTTGAGAATTGAGGAGAAGCAGAAAGTAGTCCCTAGAAAGGGAGGCTTGCTGTACCTTAGAGAGAGTGTTTTGTTTTTAAGGCAGGATGTTGCCCCCAAATCTTTGCTTTTCAGACTGTGGGGCTAAGGTAGGTCAGTCCTCAGGGACTGCAGATAACAAAGAGTTTGAGACTCACTGGAATAAAAAGACTCTGAGGTCCCAAGGCAGAGAGAGGTGAGGGACAGGGTGAGGGCAGATGGTCAGAGTGGCTCCAGGTCTGCACAGACAAGAGTGGAAGAGTGGGTCTCCAGGGGGCCCAGACCTGCTCTGTGCAGCAGGTGGCCCATGTGAAAGTGCCATGTTGTGAAGCAGGTGCCAAGGGCAGGCTAAGAAGGGACAGCAGGTAGGCACATCACAGTTGAGTGGATGAGCCCACACAACTTAGGCTTAAGGTACAAGAGATGTGAAAGATGAATACTCCACCTGATGTTAGAGAGAAGTTGACTTTACTGTTTCTCAATCTGGGGTCCAAGGGTCTTTGAGTGTCTGTAGATGAATCTTGGGAGTCCACAGATTCTTTTTGAGGATATTTGAATTTTGTGTTTTCATACTGATGACATCCTAAAAAAGAAAAAGTCAGTCTAAACATAATTGGGTTCTGGGTCGTCGGATACACACACACACACACACACACACACACACACACACACATATGTATATATATATATATATATATATATATATATTTATATTTTTATTTATTTATTTATTTTTTGGCATCCACTCAAAGAAAGAATCCATTTTATGTGATGACCTGATTTTTATACGCTGATAGTCACACTCACATAAACAGAGCAGGGGTAGCCTGTCTAGGTCATTGCAGCTGCACCAGTTACAAAAATAATGGGAGCATTCCAAGCCACTTGGTAAATAGCTCTGAACCTTTTAAGTGTCACCACCACCCCTACCTCTATGTTGTGTTGGTTCCTCCTCTGGGATCCTCCTTGGCCCAGGACGCAACAACCAGTGGAGGTGAGAAGAGGGGGAGCGCAGGTTCCTGAAACTGCCGTAACAAATGGCCACAAACTGGTGGTTTAAACACCAGACATTCATTCTCTCACTTGTGGATGCCAGAAGTCTGAAATCAGCTTCACTGGGTCAAAACCAGGGTATTACAGAATGTGCTTCTATATGTCAGATCTCCCTCTGCTTTTCTCTTATAAGAACACCTGTTGATTACATAGTGTGGCCCACACAGATAACCCAGGGTAATCTATCCCTCTCAAAGGAATAGGGAAATGTAATTTAATCCCATCTGCAAAGATTCTTTTTCCTTATAAAGTAACACTTCAAGGTTCCAGGGATCAGGACCGCTATTATTGGGCACCAGTATGCAGTCTACTCTAATGGGCTCGTGGGGCCCTGCTCCACAGGGGGTACACCTGCACCTCTTTGGATTGGTCATTTCTGTGTGCACATGCATGAAACAATTTTCTTTATACAATATGTATTCTCACACCATATGACACATTTTGACATTTTCTCTTCCGTATTTTTTTAAATGCTTGTTTTTAACAAACTAAATCGACCCAATATTAGGTTGTGACCCAGTTTGAAAAACACTGAAAACACCTTATAACCTAGTAACTTAGTAATGCCACGCTTCCATCCTCTATATTTGTGTCTGATACAATGGCACTAACTCTGTATTATTGCAGGCTCATGAGAAAAGAAAACAAGAACAGAGAGGCTTTGATACGTAAATGATATAGTATAGTACTGACCTAAAATGGACACAAAGACCAATGAACAGAATAAGAGCCCAGAAATAAATCCAAGCATATATGTTCAACTAATTTTTGACAAGTGCACCAGGAATACATAATGGCTCTGGAAAAACAGGATATTCGCATGCAGAAGAATGAAACTGGACCCTTGTCTTATACCATATGTAAAAATCAATTCAAAATGAATTAAAGCCTAGACCTGAACTGTATAACTCCTAGAAGAAAACACAGGGAAAAAGGTCCTTGACTTTGACCTTCACGGTGCTTTTAAAAATAGGACACCAAAAGCTTGGAGACCAAAACCAAAAATAAATAGGTGGGACCATAACAAATCAAAAAGCTTCTGTACAGAAAAAAAAAAAAATTAACAAAATGAATAAGCAACCTACAAACTGGGAGAAAATATTTGCAAACCACATGTCTGATAAGGAGTTAATATCCAAATTACATAAGGAACTAATATAGCTCAACAGCAAAAACTAAACAAACAAAACCCCAAACAACCTGATTTAAAAATGGGCAAAGGACCTGAATAAACACTTTTCCCAAAGAAGACATGCAACTGGCCAGCAGTTATATGAAAATGTGTTCAATATCACTGATCATCAGAGAAATGCAAATCAAAGCCACAATGAGATATCATCTCACACCTGTTAGAATGGTTATCTTAAAAAAAAAAAGATAACAAATATGGGTGAGGATATGGAGAAAAAGGAGACGTTGTACGTTTGGTGGGAGTATAAATTGGTAGAGCCATTATGGAAAACAATATGAAGTTTTCTCAGAAAGCTAAAAATAGAATGTACAGTCCAAGGAATCCTCTTCTGAGTATATACTTAAGGGAAGTGAAATTAGTTCTACAGAGAGATACCTGTGCTCCTATAATCATTGCAGCATTATTCACAATAGGTGAGATATGGGAACAACTTAAAATTCCGTTGATGGATAAATGGATAAAGAAATTGTGATATATATATATACACACACATACACAATGGAAAGTTAGTCACCGTTAAAAAAGGAGATACTGCCGTTTGCAACAAGTTGGAGGAACAGAGGACATTATACTAACTGAAATGAGCCACACACAGAAGGAAGAAAACCTGCATGATCTCACTTATATATGAAATCTAAGAAAGTCAGTACATAGGAGCAAAAAGAATGGTGGTTATCAAGGTTGGGCAGGTGGGGGAAGTGTGGAAATGTTGGTCAAGGAGTACAAAGTTAGAGTTATGTAGGATGAATAAGTCTAGAGCTATACTGCCCAGCATGGTGACTATTGTTAGTAATAATGCATTGAGGGACACCTGGCTGGCTTAGTCGGTAGAGCATGCAACTCTTGATCTTGGGGTCATGAGCTCAAGCCCCATGTTGGGCATAGAGCTAACTTAAAAAAAGTAATAATGCATTGAACACCGGAAATTTGCTTAGAGAGATTTCAGTAGTTCTCATCACACACAAAAATGATAGGTATGTGAAGAGAAGATATGTTAATTAGCTTAACTGTGGTCATTTCATTCTGTGTGTGTGTGTGTGTGTGTGTGTATCAAATTAATATAATGTACTTCTCAAAATATACAACTTTTATTTAAAAATATGTAAAAGATTTGTTAGTGATAAGCAAGGATCTGTCAGCATGTGAGAAAAGTGAAGACTTGACAGTGGTTTGGATGGCAGAAAAGGACAGGAGAATTGAGTTCTCACATGGCACATGAAGGCACAGGCATGCCAAACCCCAAAGAGTCCAGGCCATGGCAGCCCATGCCACAGTCACATTCCATGCAGAAATTTAATTGCAGCAATTTAGAATTAAATTAACAGTAAAATAATTCTGTTAAGATTTTGCGGGGTTGCTTGTACTTCATTTATAAAATTGTCTGGGTCTTATACATCATATGAAAGCTGTAAAACTAGGGACTTTTTAAAACCTATTTTTATATTTTCACATGTTCAGGTAATGTAAAAAGAAAAATAAGTCAATCCTAGCAGAGTGGTGGTGGCAAGGAAGTCACAAGAATATTTTTCTTCTGATAAAAGGTGTAGTACATCATTCAAGTTTAAGAAACGCTGATCTACTGTGGGGAGTAGAACAGGATACATGAATATGAAAATACAGAGATAAAACTGGTGAAAAGAAAAACAGGAATAGCAGCAGAGAGGGTAAGCTTGAAAAATAAGGATTTATTCCAGACAAGGGAGACCTGAGGAACAGCATGCTTCTAGAACTTTGGAGATGTTACTACCAATAAAAGAAGTTGACAAACCCATGTGGACAAATATGTAGTCCAAGTAGGAGGAAAACACAAAAATAGACCAGTGAGACCCCGTCTCTAATTACTTGCAGTTAGATTTAACCATTCCCTAGAAGAAAGATGGGCAGCAAGCACCCAACCCCTGTGTTCTCTTGAGATAAAATATGTAGGGCTTAACTTACCTACTTGTTCAAGAAAGGGTAAGTATAGATTTATTTTAACTTTTTAAACACAAGGGGTACCTGGCTGGCTCAGTTGGAAGAGCATCCAATTCTTGATCTTGGGGTGGTGAGTTTGAGCCCCATGTTGGGTATAGATATTACTTAAATAAATAAAACCTAAAAAAAAATCTTTTAAACCTGTAGATTTTTTTCAGTTGTTTTAAAATAATTCCTCTGTTCTGGTGTTAAAGAAAGAAAAATTATGTGGTGCCCAAGTAGAAACACTCCATCCAGTCAGAGCATGTGGAGGCTAAGTAGGGAACCCCTGTGAATGAATGGGCTGGTTTTCACTACACAGATGCTGTGGTTTGTCAAGAGCTCCATTTCGAGACTAAGTTGATTTAAGTATTTCTAGGTAGCCCAGTCTTATAATACCATCAGGATATTTCTAAAAGTTGGAAGGGCCAGTTAGTTCACAAAAATCCAACCTGCTGGTTTTTCAGAAGAGAAAAATGAGGTCCCAAAAGGTTAGTTAGTCAAGGTCCCTGGCATTCATGATGAAAAATAAAAAACCATAATCCAGACAATAATCCTGACTTCCAATGTAGACTTCTTTCCACAGAAACTTGACTCCCCTCTCATGTAATGTTTATATTTTAGAAAATGCCCACTATATTAAACACAAACATGAAACCCATGTGTAGCTACTCCAAGGTCCTTTTAGGGTACATATGTCATTACATATTTTTGGATTCAAATATTCTCAGGACCCTTTGACACAACTTACAATGGGGTAGATTGAGAAGGAAAACACTTATCTGAGGTCCAATCCAGCCATTCACTGGTTATTAATTCACTTCATTTTCTCTGAGGCTCCATTTCCTCATTTGTAAAATGGAAGAACACTCTCCTTGATTTCCTCATTGGACTAATATGAAACTGAACTGAGACTGAAAGTCTCAACTGAAAGAACTTGTATTAATATATTGTAGAGGATTCTCAAACATCACCTTATAAGATGTCAGTTAAATCATCAGAACATGGGCTAATAGAGTAATTGAAATGGAGGGAATGCCTGGGCTCAAATCCACTTACAAGATGTGTAATACCAAACAGAGTTACTTCACCTCTCTATTTCCTTGTTTGAGAAATAATAGTGTTTCTCTTATAGGGCTTTTATGATGATTATACAGATTAATTTCTATAAACTACTGTTTGGCACATAGTAAGTTCTCAATAAGTGTTAGCCATTATTATTATCTTGCAAACTTGCTGATGGTGATGTCTTTTTCATTGTTGTAGATGTCTTCTCATTGTTGTACCTATGTGATGCTTTAGAAGTCAGCAAACTTTAGCACCTCTGGAAACCATAGATGGGAACCTCTACACCTCTCCTGGGAACCCTTCAATTATTAGCAATGTAATAGGAAAAACAGAGCTGCCTACCAGAGCCAAGTTGGCAACCAAAGCAATCTGCTGCCCCCCCCTTCCCAAGGCTTAGTTTACATCAGTGGAAGCCTGAAAGTAGAGAAGGAACCAGTGTTTGCGTTGACCTATCTGCTGCAGTAGTGCAAAGGGCAGCAGGGGCCTCAGGCAAGGCCACCCCTTGTGGGGATCCTGGCAGAGCATACAAGTCAAACAGGATCAGGGTGGGGCGTGATTTGGCCCAGAGAACCCATTGGCACCAGCTCGTGGAAGGTGGGAACAAGGAGTGCCCCAGATGATTCAATGGGTGGCATGTTTCCCTCTGAGAAGTTGCCAAAAATGCCTCTCAGGCACGGGTTAAGAGGCAGTGAGTACAGGGGTGGCTGAAAGGCCAAACCCTTCAGGGTCACTCCAATTTCTCTCGTACCTCTGTGCGAGATTTTTTATGTTATGATTTTTCTCTGCTTGTAATATCTTCTTCTCCCTACATGCTGGATAAAAACCTAGTCCTAGCTCATTCTTCAAGTCCTAATTCAAATATGTGGGCAAAATTTCTGGGCTCTATTAAGCAGAGCTAGGTATTTTGGGCAGTACACAACTGTGTATGTATCCCCTCCACTATACACTTAAATACTCCATCTTACATACTTCTATCTTACATACTCCATCCACTACAGCACATTATAACTGTTTGTTGCTATATGGTCATGCCAGTGGGGATGCTCACCAACAAGATTTCTTCTAGCTTTGTCCACAGACCTTGTCAAAGTGGCCAGTCTAAAGGGGTATGTTTCTACCATACAATCTTGCTTCTAACCGCAGCTGAATGGACAAGGGGAACCAATCCCTAGAAAGTGATGTGGGCCAGGTGAAATCAGATTCTCATAGTCAGGTATTTGAACTGGGAGAGACTCTAGCAATGAGCAGTGGTAACTGAAGCTAAAAGGTCAGGACGTGCAGAGAACCTGATGTAGTGGTTGCTGTGATGTGCTGCCCAGATCCCATTCAGTAATAAAGGATCTATTCCCCCTGCTGCTGAGGTCACTGCCAGCAGACAACCCTCAGTTGTTAGCTTTTCTGGGGAATTGTCTCTATTGAAGATATCCCCTCTCCCCACCTAAGCATGTATCCTTCCCAGGGAAGCCCACTTCCAATGGCTGCTTGGGAAAATTGAGTGTCATCTCAGCTTCAGAGTGACCTATGTAGTTGGCTGAGGCTTTTGTCAGTATTAGGTTGACCAACTGTCCCAGTTTGCCTGGGTTGGAGAGGTCTCCGGGACAGAGGCAAAAATCTGGAAAGCCCCCAGCAAATGAGTAGCATGCAAGTCAAGACAGCACTAAAGCTCAACTTCTCTCCCTATTTATTTCTACCAATTTTGTTTTCTTTCCATGGGTGGGAATCCCAAGAGCACTAGTAAACCAAGTAAAACTTTAGTTTTAAAGAGGTAGTAAACCTCTTACTACCTCTAGTAAACCTCTGGCCTGTTAATCACTATCTCAGGGTCTGCTTCCTAGGGGATTCAACCTAGGACACTGGAGAAGTGATAATGTAAAAGTTTAAATGATAAGGCATCGAAAATTCTAAATAAGCAGAAACTATAAGGTAGAGAAAAGATATGTTATAGGGAGCCCTGAAGTCACTTGGTGATGGAAGTGAAAGAAGCTGATGATAGTAGTTATGTCAATAGCAGCTCAATGGGTTGAGGGTTCTAGAATCACTTTGGGTCTCTAGTAAACAGGTCTTCTTCATTCTTTTGTAATTTTTATTATAAACTGAAATATTTTGTTCATCAGTTTACTATTTTTTTTAAGCTGGAATATAAATTCCATAGATTTTGGACCAGGGATTATAGTCTTTGGTGAGACCCAGAATTATCCTTTAAGGTCATGCTTCAAGAAGCATTCTTCTGTCATGGTGTCGGTCTTAAATTTAGGCACCTCCACTTCCCATGTTGCTCTCTGTGTTCCTACTATAAAGTCTCCACTTACATGAGATGGTTTGGATAGTTTCCCATCTTTGTATCCAAAAGATTAGCACTTCTTCATCAGCAAGGGATTTGGTTGTTGGCCACAAAAACCAAATCAACCACTCTGCAAATCTTAAGTGAAAGAAAGAAACTTACTGGAACAATGTTAGGGGGTTCTCAAGATCAAAGAAAGAAAAAGGCTAGAAAATAGGCAAGAACCAGAGGATCGGCCACTAACATCATGATGACTAGAGCCTTTAGCCATCCTCAAGATTCTTATAACACTGTCAAGATTCCAATGTCCTGGGAGAGCATCTGATTGGCTGGGCCTAGTCATATGCTCATCCTGGAGCTGCAAAAGGAATGGAAAATGGAGAGGGAGAGGAGCAGTTAGCAACATTGGCTTCTGTGGTGTGAGAGTGTACTGTCTATCTCAAAAACAGTATGGGGGATTTCCCAAACAAGGGAGTGATATGCTAAGAGGAAGTTGGGGTTAAGGGCTGGAAGCCAAAAAACAACAGATGTCCACTTCAGTGTCCACCTCCCTCCCAGGCTAAAAGCTTTTAAAGCATGGACTATGAATTTTCATCTTTGTATCCTATATGTCTAGTTCCTGGTACTCAGTAGGTGCTTAATAGATGTTTTTTGTTTGTTTGTTTTTAAGAAATTGCAAATTAGGTGATTTCTCTTATTCAAGAAAGCAACACATACAGGACACTGGTATTTGCTCCTTCAAGAATGCAGAGATGGATACATAAAACATCAATTCTTAGGGGCTTTAAAATCTAGAAGCGGGCTTGGGGCATACAGACAGTACACCTATATACATATGTATCATGTGTGATGGACATACTGTAGAGTATAGCCATGTCTCCATCTATGTCCTGGGTGAGGACAGGAGGAGTTCTGTCATTCTGTCCCTCTGGTTGTATTGTTATGAGTGGAATCCCTAATCACCCTGTGATCCATGAAAAGGGTGCCTAACTAAAGAGGAGGGATTCTTTTTCACCCTCTTCTAGATACCAGTTGTCTGCACCCCCTCCAAAGCAATCACATGCAAATCTGTCTTCCAGGGAAAGTTTAAAGTTCACTCAGAGCTTGAAGGATACATTAAAATTTTCCTGAATCAGGGATATAGAAAAACCAACCACTGTGCCCCCAGACTGGCTCCATCCTCTTCCCATCAACATGGGGGGGGGGGGTGAGGCACTCAGTGCCCAGACAACAGGATATTCTGTTGTCAGGATCCAGATTGTACTCCCCACAGATGCTCTGTCTTGTCCTCATGCTTCCTCTTCTTTTGCTTTATTCTCTCTCTCCATACTTTCTCTTCCCAAACTAAGTCCTGGCTTACTCACCCCAGACTATTTTCTGGGACACCCTGTGCTTCTCTCAGAATTCACCAAGTCTCATATCCTCTTTTGTGTCTTGTAATGGTCTGGCTTCTGGAACCTGCTAGAAGTCAAAGGCATAGTCTAGGCTGCCATTTCTCCTGTTGGTGAAAAGACTTAAACTAGAGAGTTCCACAATAAAAGGGTTGGGAGTTCCCACTCCCACTACTAATGACTCTTGGCTTCGCTCTGGGCATCTAAACCAAACAATACACATATCTTTCACTGCTAAAACTAGTCTCTTGCTGAAAAACCTCAATTTAGACAAGATAATCATATAGTTCCTGGTAATATTACTTTAATTTACTGTCCTCAAAGAGCACTTATCCACCTTCCAACTCTGGGTTAGATTTAAAAAAAAATCTGTTTTTTTTAAATTGGCAATGAAGCCACCTGTTTCAGTCACTCCTTTTTTCCTGGATTTCTTTCTGTGGGACGGGGTCAGGGGTATGTGAAGACTATCCTCACATGCATACATGCATTAAAGGGAAAGAGGAGGAAAATGGTGACAAAGGCAGCTAGTTGTCCCCTAATATCCGTTCTCCCCCTTTTCTATAGTCAAAACAAACAAACAACCCTTAATTTTTAGTTATCTACATCCTGGCCAGAATATAGCCTGCATTTCCCAACCTCCTTTGCAACTAGATGTCATCATATGACTAAATTCTGGCCAACGGGATGTGAGTGAGAATTTCCTGTGTAATTCCTGACTGGTACCCTTAAAGGGAAGGAAACTGCTTTTCCTTTTCCCCTTTCCTTCCCCCACTTCTCCCTTCCTGCTGGCTGGATCACAGACATGGCAGTAAGTCATCTCAGACAACATGTATGAGGGCAACATCCTAATGGTGGCAGAGCAACAAGATAGAAGGAGTCCAGATCTGTGACACATTTCAGTTGCCATAGCAGCCCTGAATTATTAATGCCCAAACTGTTCCTAAGGGAAAAATGCATTTCTAGTTTATTTCGCTATTATTTTGGATTTTAGAGCAGCTGATTCTATACCTTAGGGATCAGTAAACTATGATTTACAGGCCAAATCTGGCCCATGACCTGTGTTTTTTAAAATAAAGTTTTATTGAAACACAGCCATACTTTTCATTTTTATGTTGTCTATGGCTTCAATGGCCAGGTGCAATAAGATCATATGGTTCACAAAGCTTAAAATATTTACTATCTGGAACTTTACAACAAAAGTTTGCCATCCTCTGCTATATCCTATTAATTCATATGTATATCAGACTATTAATGATGGTTCCTTCAGGATATTTTACTTTCTCCTTATGTTTTCCTTATTTGATCAGTCAATCCTCCAAAAAAAAAAAAAGTCTCTGCACGAAATGGTGAATTTATGCTCAATACCACCCTGTACGAGCCTGCAATATCTACACTTTTATTATCACTGCCTTCTGTGCCAGAAACATTTGAGCCACTCACCACCTTTTACAAAAATATGGGGTCTGATATCATATTTGGTAGGATGATTTTGTTTGCTTGTAGCCAGAATTTGACTTAATAGGTATAATTTATTGGCTCCATCTTTCTCTCCATCTCTTGGCTCTGCTAATTTGAAATAATTTGTTTATCTTTAAGTGGGCTTTTTGTGCTCTGAAAATATGGTTGTTGGAAGATTGGAGCTTACATCTCTCTGGCTAATAGTTCATAAATGTGTCCAGATATCAAATTTCAAAGACAATTCTGGTTGGCCTTGCCTGAGTCAAAATTTATGCCTGAACCAATCAATCATTGTATCTAGGAGGAGGGGATGATTTGATTAGCCAGGTGAGGAGGTTCAGTGTCAACAAAGGCATGGATTTCTCCCAGAAGAATGGTTTTATTACCTAAAAAGGAAGCCCAGGAAATAAAAACAAGATAAAACAAACCAAACTAACCAACAAACAAAGCAAATGGCTGCTCATTCCAGGCAACTCAGAACCCTTGTATATAGTTTTGATTGCTTCTGGGTGTGTGATGTTATGTTTACTTGGATGCTAATGTTCATCTCTATTGTCTGAATTGGATGTGAATTGATGACTGTTTAAGTTACTATGCCAAACCTAGCACATCACAATGTCTATGTCAAATGGGAGTACTTCTTTTGTTTTTTTTTCCCTTTTTTTTCCCCTTTAGCCATGACTATAGTTTACAGAATCTAAACATCTGAAAACTGAAATATAGGCAACATCCAGCTTTCTGCAAGTAGCAGGATGTAAATAAAAAGGAAGGATTAAGCAGTAGCAGGAAAAGGCGGGTATAAGGAGTTAGACATTGTGGAGTTGAGGTTCTAATGTTCTACTTCTTGAGTAGACCATTTATTTAGCATCTTTGAGACTCAGTTAACTCTTCTCTAAAATGGGGATGATTAGGTTGATCTCTCAGGATTGTTTTAAGGATTAATTCTTTAACCTGACAGTGGGTTCCACCCTGGGCTTTCAATTATTTGAGTGCAAATTTGCATCTGTCAGTTGGGCTCTCAAGTTACTGTCAGCCCACAAAGAAGCATTTGGCAAGAGAAAATTTGTTGACCGAGTAAAATTCAGAGGTGAAAAAGCAACTTGACTCATATCTATGACATTATCAGATTAAATCTTTTCTTGTACCCATGGAGTTTGATGCTTCAGGTAAGTGTTTGGAATCTATCATTTTCCGTAGGTTTCCAAGGGGCTCGCAGGAGGAAGCCCATCATTTTGTTAAATGCTGTTTCAGTTACTACCCACTTTTGAAGATGGTAGATGGTATTTTTCTTTTTCTTTTCTTAAATTCATGTTCATTCATCTCAGTCTAATCACATAGGGACTAGGAGAGAACAATAGGGCATCTCAGAAATTCTAGGTTACCTTCTTGTTTCTAAACCACTATACACTTGCCAGGCTTTAATCTGTCCATGCCTCAAATGACTCGTCTATAAAGTTGAGATAATGATCTTGAGTAACTTATTGGGTTAAGAAGCTGAAATATGACTATTAGGAGATAAAGGGATAAGCCAGAATTTTCAAATAAGATGGTATCAAGCAGTAAGCTGCCAAGTCAGGATGAAGACAATGAGTTCTCAAAAACTTACTGTCTGAACAGTATGAAAGGCCATAAGCATTTATACATTTTACTAATATGTTATGGAGCAAGACAGAGAAGATCCCATCTGTCTCCGAAGAGAAAACAGAGGCACAGAGAGAACTATTTCATGTCTCAGTGTCCTATGGAAGGCTCTTCTAGACTGTTAGGAACAAACATTTACTCAGTTGTTCCAGGTGATAGGGTTTACTGTAGGGATGCTTAGCTAGTAAGAAAGCACAGAAAGCCAACATCAGCTGAAGAGCTCTTCTAGTGGAGATCTGGAAGCTTTCTCAAGACTGCACACCATTCCAGACCCCACCAGTCACTCTAATGATGCATCTCTCTGGTGACTCAGCTGTCCCTTTGTTGTTTCTCCTGGACTGATTCTGCATCTACTACTGTTGATGACTTCTGCTCCCCCACCGCCTACTTTCTGTTCAACCTCATTCTTCTTGCTCACCCACTGCATGTGATGCTTGCTTACTGGCACCTCTTATGGCTTTCTTAGTTTTCTCAAATGCTAGTTCTTCTAATTACTCTCTTTCTATGTGGCTCAAATTCAAACTTTCCTAGAAAGAGAACCTGCCTGAAACACAAATACCTTTGGCTCAGGCACAAAGCCCTATTCAAACATTTGCAGCCAGGGTGGTTGGGTCTTATTATCTAAAACATGGTATTTTATATATAAGCTAGGGAAAAAAAGGCCTATTTAACTCTCAGGCATCTTAATTCCATGTCCATTACTTGAATATATTTGTTTAATCTCTGCTTCGTACCACAAAATTATTGAGGCTGTTACACTGAAAACTCCACTGTAATACAGACAGTAACCTATATCTTATACTAGGTGCTAAAATGCTCTGTGGAAATTCAGTGAGAAAGTTGATTTGAAACTGGTGATTCAGAAAGGCCTCATGGGTGAGGTGAAAATAAAATGGAGCATTGAAGGATGAATAGAATTTTGATGGAAAAGAGTGAGGATAGTGCACTCTAGGCAGGGGAAATAGTATAAAAAAAAAAAGCACAGGGGATGGGTGAGCTATCAAGTTTCAGTATGTCAGAGGCTTTCACAGGTAGAGAGGAAGGGGAGCTAAATGTGAAAAACTTAAATGCCAAGCTAAAGAGTCTGAACTTTATTTATTGGGTTGACATTGGAGTAAGCATTAAAGATTTCTGATGTGAAATCTCATTGAAGATTTCCAATGTGAAATCCACTGACAGGATTGGAACTGGTTTTAGAGTCTTCCGACAGCTGGGTACGTAATGGGTTGAGGTGGGAAACAATGGAAGACAAGGAGATATTTATTGTTAGGCTAGGGTGTGTCAGAGAAAACAAAATTAGAAAATAGATGTGAAATATATGTCAGAGGTAGCGAATAAGAGCTTATGCTTACTGAGTGCTCACTGTGTGTAGCCTGTGCTGGGGGGTTTCTGTACCATATTTTATTTAATCCAACAATGATATTATAAGGTAGGAATTATTAGTCTTATTTTACAGGTCATGAAATAAAGATTCAGATTAATGCAGTAATAACCTGTTAAAGGTCCTATGTTAATGAGTGATAGAACTGGAATTTATTCTCAGGTCCGGAGGATTCCAAAAGTCATGCTTTCTGGAGTCCTCTAGATTGCCTTCCAAAGTCATTGGCAACTGACTTAATGAAGGGGCAAGAAAAAAAGCTGTGGAAAGTATGTCAAGTTTTCAAGAGAGGTTAATGGGGTGTGTCCTAGGGCTATGGACAGGAATTAAATTAGGAGTACTTTTTTGGAGGGGGAGTTGGGAGTTTAAAAGGAAATCTGGGGAAATGAACGAGATTATGATCTTACTTAGACCTTCCCTTAAGGCAAAATGCATGAATCAACCTAAGCAGCAGTGGAAGTCATAGGACATAAAGATGTCAGGAGACTCAGTATTACAAAAGTGGACCAATCAAGTACTCCATCTCTTCTCTTGTATCTGGACTGGCGTGAATAACCACTCTGTTCTAGAAACCACATTGCCCTACAAACCTGACTGATCTTTTGCACCTGCGTGCTGGTATTGAACAATGTCAGCATGTGGCCCCAGCCTACCCATTCGTTTAGAGGAGAGCCCTGCCTACAGCCCTGGGGAGGAGGTAGCAGTCATGTTTGTAACACATGATCCCACCAACCTGGCTGCAGCTGGCCAAACTACAGATTGACTCATAACCTAAGCCCCACCGGGTGGTTATTAATACTGAAGGATGGACTCTTTGGCACCATGACATATCTGGTAGATAGACTTGTGTCTTTAATTTATTCAACGTAACAACCGACTAAATAGTGTTTTAAGGACAAGGCTGAGTCCCTATGATTTGCTCTTATCACTGCATCCTCCACGTCCAGCCTCATGTCTGGTACATTTTAGGCAGTTGATAAATACACATGGATGAATGTATATTTAAATCTTAGCTGAGGACACAGCTTTGGTTCAAATAGGGGTATGGAATTGTGTATAGTTATTGTGTGTGCTTTTGTTACACTGCTAAACAATTTATTTTGTTCTACTATAGGCAGTTATGTCCATGTCTATCTTCCTTAATAATTATTATAAATGCTAATAATGCCAGGCATTTTTCTGAGTGTTTTATGTGCACTGTTGCTTGTTACTTCTTCATAGTAACACTAAACATTAGCTACTCTTCTTGTCTCCTTTTGAAGGATGAATATATGTTCTGGGGAAGTTCTTTTGTCTAAAGGTTACAAAGTTAATTAAATGGAGGAGTCAAACTTTCTCTGCTGAGTCTGTGCACTTTTGGGTTAGATAGTAAGCTCTGTGAAGTCAGTTGGACTCATCTCCATTACTTAATACTTGTCACCTAACAGGTGGTCAGTACGAGTGTGTGATGTTGAATTGAATAATCTTATCCCAACTTGGCCAACATAGGCTGTATCATTTGATGTTACATATTATCTAATATGTAATATAGAGAGGCTTGGTCTTGTTAGGTAAAATGAGAGTTCAGATAATATTGGGGAAAATTGTCAGAATTTGAGGGTCAAGGGGAGGTAAAGTAAGATCTCTGGGGCCAGAAAATCCAGAGCAGGATAGTTAGGCTAAGGGCTCCGCACACACTACGTTGTGATCATGGAAGATGTTTGAGAGGATGGGGAATGAGCTAGTCACGTGGGGCAGAAGTTCTGAGGGCAGAATGTCATTGATACTTCTCCCCATTCTGGAAGACTACCTTGTTAGGTGGAGCAATGTTGGCAGTCCTCATTTTAAGAAATCAACTTTCCTGCCTCAATAGACATTTAGTGGGTATTGCAAATTCAATAGTAAAATTTCGAGTATTTGGGTTTTCCTCTGAAAATACATGACTTTTCCTCTAGAAAAATGACTGTGGCTTTCAATCTGTGGGAAGTCAGTGTTCTTAGAGTTGAAGGTATTTTCACCATAGGGTGTACCTTGGCCTGGGCTTATACAAAGAAACCTTTGTAGTGCGTTCTCCTGGTACATCTGGTGCCTCAGAGAAGTGCACGCAGGCCCCACAAGTGGTCCACAGCAGATGTGTTGGATTCAGAATCTTGAAGCCTGCCTCCTAGGACCTTTCAACTTTCCCTCTGGTTTAGATATGGGGATACCTGCAAGCCTATTAAAGAGCAGTTTATCTAGGACCTATGTGAGACCTGGAAGCCCAAGTCACATCAACATGGAACCCATATTGCAGAGTACCACCCCAGGAGGGACAGAAGGTGTCCTTAGTGACAGAGAAGGTGAAGTACTCTGATGTCACTCTGAGCTGTTTTGGGGTAGCTTTGGTAGCTTGTGACATTATGGCAGTGGCATGGGGTTGGTGGCATTGGCAGCAGCAGAAGGTCAGGCATGCAGAAGCTTTATGTGGAACTCTGTGAGGTTTGGTCATACATTTGCCATCTGTGTGGTGTACCATCGTGGGCATGAGAAGCTTCTGCAGTAGTTCTTTCTAGGAATTCATAGGAAGGCTATAGAGAGAAAAAATGACATACTCCCAGGATATCTGAGAAGACAGTCTCATGAGGACATACCAGATATCTTCAAGGGCCTCCCAGAAATTGTTGAGGGAATTTTGGAGATAAGGGAGAGCTAAAGATCCTGCAATAGCAGGCTGAAAAAAGTTACAAAATTTGTATGTGAACTGATTCCCCTCAGGACTGTGCTTCTTGAGAAATTTAGCTTACATGCAGATTAAGAACAGGTAAGGTTTTCTGTTTCCAGCTCTTCACAGCATGCCTAGCATTCCATATAATGAACACAAGCTGCAGGCAGCAGTAAGGGACCAATCTTCTGACATCATCCCACCCCGTTTATGGGTTTGACAACCTGTCAGTTCCGTGCAGCCTGTTGATGCCTCCGCATGAGTCAGTCTGTTAGAGCCTGTCAACATGAATAGATGTGTGTTTTCCGTGCTGATAGCCCAAACAGGAAATGTTGGCATGGTTTTTATTACTGAAAGAAAACTTGATGAAAATTTGGAATCTCGAACTAAATGTTAATTTTGATATGGTTTTATTTTTAAAAATTCAATCTTGGTGCCTGTTTATTTATTTATTTTTTAGCAGGATGTTAAAAAGGAACTCTCTCTATCTTAGAGGTTTTTCAGAAGCTTCAAAAGCTGAGAACAGTATAGTGGCTGTCCAGTGTAGCCACTTATGACCGATAAGGGGCTAGACCATCTGTGTGAAATATGCAGAGAAATTATAGGCTTTTTCTGTCAGCTTTAGCCCAAGAGCCATGCCTGGGCAATAGAAGGGGAAAAGAAAGAAATGAGGAGACTGAGGAATGGGAGTGGTGGGAAGAAATCCATGGGGGACATCATGGGGGTTCTGAGCATTTCTGTGCCTATTACATAGAGATGGGGGGGTGCATTCCCTTCACCTTATGCCAAGTGAGGAGGGCTTTTGGAGAGCTAGTTGCAGAGATGGGTAAAAGTCTCCTGGAGCTTACAGGCACAAGGGCTGGTGTGTGACTGTCAAAACGAGTCTACAGGTCTGGGGCTGGGTTGATCACCTTTTCTCTGACAGCAGAGTGAAGATGGTCAGTGGTATCTGAGTAAGCTGTACTGTTAATAATTGTGAACTCATGGCATGTGGCCCCTGAAAGGAAGTTGGTCTGGTGTCATCCTCAAAGATAGCTGGACCAATGGCCTTTAGAGGTTCTTACTTTGGTGAGAGTTCTTAGCTACAGATTACAGAACCCTCCAGTCAGAACCACAGGAAGAGATTTAGTGTAGGGCGTTAGTGACTTACAGAATCTTTGGGACAGGTTTTATGTCTGGTCTCTGGGAAACCAGTCTCAGAACCTCACCCTGGGGAGAAAGCTGCTGCTGGCTGTCTATTGACTCCAGGACTGAGTTGTACCTGCAGTCACTGATATCAATGCCGTGGAAGCCATGTCCACCTGCCATTTCCTCACATGACTAACTCTGGCATGAAAGCTGTAAGGGCCTATTTAGCCAGAGCGCTTCCATCCAGTTAAACAGTGATTTTGTTGTTTATGCAGTAAAACTGAAACTGACCCTGCCCCCCCCACCCCACCCCGCACCCCAGGGAACTTACTTAAAAGCAAGTCAGGGAAAACAGTCCCAGGTAACAAAGCCCAAATACAAGGGCAGGTCAGGCCAGGTGGAGACATCTAATCAGTGGGACACACATACTGTCTCCCTAGCTACCAAGGAGTGTGGGTTCCGCCTTTTGGGTGCCAATTCTGACCAAGGTGATAGGCTAGTTCAATTATCTACTAGGGTAAGTTGTAATTCAATTGGCCACTCGTGTGTGACCTAGCATGACTGTGTAGCTTTCTCTGTGTGTTACAATCTCATTGGCCACCTGTGTGTGGCCAGGCCCAACCACATGGCCTTTGCTCTATAAAAGTTAGTCTGTAAGGCAGGGAGGGGTTGCCCTTTCTGTAAGAGGAGGCCCCAACCAGTCGGTTTGATTCTTGATGCTTGGTGCGAAATAAAGCTTTGCTTGACCTTCGCTTTGTATCAGTCTCGCTCCTTTGATTATGGACCTAAGAAAAGCCTCATGTGGTACCTCTGATCAGCAGAATCTTGGTCACATGTCCATGCCCTAGCACTAAGGGAACTGGAAAAAGTTGCATTGTGGATTCTTCCATGGGAAGCTGGAGTTTAGACTCTGGGGAACTGTAAATATGCAAGAGGGTATGAAAATGACAGTTGTCCAGTTACCTTAAAAGAAGGGTTGGCTGTTGGAAATCAGGGCCAAGGGGAGACTTCTAGGCAGCTAGCTGGAGGACAGGCAATGCCTAGAACAAAAGAGTCAGATTTGGAGGTGCCTAGAAGGAAGTTTTCCAAAGATTCAGCTGCAGAGCTCCAGGAAACCATGAGCTAGCTGTGGACATCTACCATGCCACAGAGCACCAACGCCCCTTTTCAACTGCTCCACTCAAGTAAGCAAGCCCTTTCTTCCAACTTTTCTTCCTACCATCCCCCTATGCTGGACACTGATTGTCCTGCAACTAGGAAATGGGAGAGGAGGAAGTGTAAGAAGGAGAGAGGAATCAACCACATCTTCTTACCTACTGTAAACTGTGTTGAAGGATGGGTAAATTGTCAACTAGGTGAAAACTTGTAGTCCTCCTCCCCCAGCTAGTTTTATTGAGATATAATAGATACATAATATTTATAAATTACATAATTATTACTACCATAGGATTAACTACCACCTCCATCCTGTCACATAGCTATCATTTCTTTTTTGTGGTAAGAATATTTAAGATCTAATGTGCTATGGTGAGTGCTGTGAAGTGTGAAGACCTGGCAATTCACGGACCTGTACCCCGGGGACTAATAACACATTATATGTTAATAAAAAATTAAAAATTAAAAAAATATTTAAGATCTAGTCTTAGAAATATCCAAGTGTATGATAGATAATAGTATTATTAACATGCTGCACATTAGATCCTCTAATTTTTTTAAAGATTTTATTTATTTGACAGAGAGAGATAGTGAGAGCACAAGCAGGGGGAATGGCAGACAGGGGAAGATGGAGAAGCAGACTGCCCGAGGAGCAGGGATTCTAGTGTAGAATTCGATCCCGGGACCCTGGGACCATGTCCTGAGCCGTAGGCAGATGCTTAACCAACTGAGCTACCCAGGTGACTCCAATCTTATCAATCTTATAATGAGAAGTTAGTACCCTTAGAACAACATCTCCCCATTTCCCTCCCCCTGTGACCTCTGGTAACTACTACTCTATACTCCCTGTATCTCTGAGTTTTGCTTTTTAAAATTCCACAGTGAAGTGATATCACAGTGTTTTACTTTCTCTGGTTTGGTTCACTTAGCATACTGCCCACAAGGCCCATTCAAGTTGTGAGAGCTTGTAGTTTTGATTATTTTGTTATTACATTGGATTGGTGTCTATTTATAGTTGAAAGGACCTGAGGACCTTTTAGTACCTAAGAACAATGGGGAAAATTTGGGACCTCACCTGAGATTTTACCCCAGAGTAAGGAAGAAGACCAAAGAGCACATTGAATGCGCAAGGAAAGAAAGAATAAAATGAACTCTGTCTGCCCTCTGGTGAGGCTGGTTTACTTAATTAGTTAGTTATAGGCATTATTATTATGAGGATATATCTATTGTTGCTTTAGTTTTGTTCTGTTCATAAAATCAACTGAAAATACAGTAGACAATTAAGAAAAAAGAAGGCAAGGAAGACATTTACAACTTGTTGTTGCTGGATTTTTTTTTGTTGTTTGTTTTTTAAAGATTTTATTTATTTATGACAGAGAAAGATAGCGAGAGACAGAACACAAGCACAGGGGAGCTGGAGAGGGAGAAGCAGACTCCCTGCCGAGCAGGGAGCCTGATATGGGGCTCCATCCCAGGACACTAGGATCATGATCTGAGCCGAAGGCAGATGCTTAATGACTGAGCCACCCAGGCACCCCATGGTTGCTGTTGTTATGCCCAAAGCCTGGCTGTGGAAAATCAAGAATAAGAGAGATCAGTACATATTCCTGAACAAAGAGTAACTTAATAGTACCACTGTGCTATTCTCTTTATAAACATTATTGTCTTTTATCCTTAGAAGAGCCCAATGAAATAGGTATAATCACCCCTAGTTTATGGATGAAGAAACTGAGTCTCGGGCAGACTAAGCTACATCTACAGTGTATTTCAACAGCCAAGTGGGGGCTCCATCCCTTAATCTTACTCTGCTGCCCAACTGATTTGTGCTGTGTCTTTGATGTGTCCATCCCAGTCTGTTTTTGTTTTTGTTTTTTTATTTTTTAAGGAGGACATTTCTGTTACATAATAACAGATGGCTTTTACTGAGCACTGTAGATATTTCAGTATTCTATGCACTTCATACATTTTCACATTTCATTCTCCCATCAGGTCTACAAGATAAGTGCTATTGTTGTTCTCACTTGACAAATGCAGAGTGTCAGACAAACTTGCCTGAAAGTCATGTAACTGGTGAGTAGTGGAATGGGGTTATCTATTCTGGCAGGGAGACTCCTAACTACCATATTCTACCACCGTGGGATGTACCAAGGTTGAGTCAAAAAGAGAAAAGACCAGCCCACCAGATTCCTAACCTTCCAGGAATGAGAGTGGAAATAGTCTTCCTTCTTAAGTTCCTTGTGCCATTTCCTATCCCTGCTGTTCTACCCCCATTTCAGTGGGAAGAGTTCAAGGAGAATCATCCCTTCCAGGTGAGCCAGGAAGCCATCTCTCATCTCTCCCTGGGATTCTGGTTCATATAAACCCTCTACTATGTCTGCAAATCCACCTTCTACCTTGATTTATGAGCTAGTGGTAAAACATCTCTTAGGAGACAAAGTGTTTCAATGAGCCATTTTGTTGGAGAAAGGACCATCTGGACAGGCAAGGCTGAATGAGAAAGGCAATAAATATTAAAACTGCCCAACAAAGAAATATGTAAGACTTTGTTGGAAAGATCAGGAAGGTCTTGACTACATGGCAGGATGAGTCAGGCATCAAGTGAAGGAAAGAAACAAAGAGAATTCTTTGAGGGTCAAATTGACCAAATTGACTTTAAAGAAAGGAACTCATATTCAACTTTGTGGTTTTCTATAATAAGCAGTGATGTAATATCTTAACCTTTGAGTGAAGTCTGCTACACACAATCTTAAATTGGTGGCACTTTGGAAAGTGAAGTGTTTAAAGGGTTGGCTTGAGGACAACACCTTGAGGAAATCCTCTTGTGGAGGATGAAGTAGGAAACAAAGGTGGAGAAACTGTAGAAGTAGGAAGCTCAGACGGTTAAAGAAAATATGAGTCACCTTCCCTTTCCAAGGCACTTTGGCATGCTGGGAGGAATGCTATATTTATAGGGTGTGTATAATGGGTATTGAGCCAATTTCTAACTAAATTCAAGGCAACCTGAAGAACTTAGGAGTACCCAGAGTTGCACCTCTCTTCTTGCTCCACACTGTCATCTTCTTTTGCTACAGATCTTCCAACTCATCCTCAGTCTCTATCTTCATCTTAGCCACTCCCATTTAAAACAGAATTTAATTTCTCTCCTGTTCTAAACTTGGCTCCATTCCCTGGCTTTTCAGTCTCTCTCCCTTTCTCAATTTCTCAATTAAGGAATGGTATCCTGGGTGAAAATCTCCCCACATCAGTCAGCTCCTGAGAATATCCCTCCTGTTTTCTATTCCAACTTCACTCATTCATTTTATCTCAGATCCACGTGCAGAAACTGGGAAGAAGTTGGGATTTCTGTAGACCCACCTTAGGGAGAAGATGCATGAGTTAGCATTTGGTTGCAGAAAACAAAACACACTCTACTCAATTTAAAACAGAAAAGCATTTATTAATGAGTATTCAGTGGCTTAGATAACCATTGGGAAGGTTGAGTTTACAGGAACAACACTCAAGCCATGCCACAGAACCAGAATGCCAAATTAGCTATGAAAACTTCCATAATCAAGAAGCTGCAACTGCTGCTCCAGTACCACCCACCGCCATAATCAAAAATCCAAAACAATAGTCAGGACACCAACATTATCAAGAATATGCCATAATCAGTGAACCTCTCATAACTTGCCAGCTGTAGAATCCCTACTTAGATAATGGATGACTTTGGTCCTGCCACTAGATCCACACAAAGGTAATGACCGGTTGCTGGGACCATGCTGATTATGCCACGGTGCTGTTTGCCTGCAGAAATGGCAGAAGCAAAAGAGTAGCATTCATCTTGGTGTCTACCTCGAATCTCACACTGGTGATTTCAGTAATGTAATCAAAATGATGCCTAGAACTCTAGCTGCAAGGAAGCCTGGGAAATACTGGTTAGCTTACTAACCTCTTCTGCACAGGAAGGCATTGGAAGAAGTTTGGACGGGATGTTGCACTTTGATCAATTGGGTTTATCACAGATGGTTAACTTTGCTCTTCAGTGACTCTTCAGAATCTAATCTTCCAGATAGACTTATTGCCCACCACTCTGGAAAGACTAGGGATAGTCCTGTTGGGCTCAGGAAAGAAAAACTCATTATCAACTATTATTTATCATAATTTCATTGTAGTCTCTTCCAACTTGTTGATGCGCAGTAATTTAGGAATGGCCAAAAGCAGTTAATAGCTGTTACCCTCCTCGGTACTAAGCCATTGCATAGGTTTGTTGGCTTGAGGCCCATGAGGTAGATCTTTTTGCTGAGGCAGTACTGATAACAGAAAGGATAAAATCTTTCAGATTTTTTTTTTCTCTAGGGAAATACAATAAGCAACAAATCAAGTAGTTGATACATATTTTCAGCACCATGTTTTAATTTTCTCCATCTCTCTTGCAGGCTGGAATCACATGCACTATCTTTTCTCTTGTTTTTTTCAGTCTTTGAGTGTTCTCCAGTTATGTCCAGCTGGTTCCAGTCATTAGTACACTCTTCCCAAGATAGTCCAGTCCTACTAGAAACAGGAAATACTGGAAACCTCACTAGAAAACCGGGACCATTTTTGGCCTAGTTTTGCCACAGTTTTGGTAAGTATCCAAACTTTTGCTTGTTTATTCAAATTGAGCTTCTGAATCTCTTGAGATTCAACCCTTGCAACTGGTAAGCCAACAGCCTCAAGGCTGTTGAAGAAAAAAAATCACACATTTACTGGCCAATCCTTGGAAAAATGTCTCTTCCCTCTGTCAGGATACTAATTTACACATGTTCCAAAGTTGAGGTCAACTGGTTGAAATTAGAAAGACAATTTTTAACAACTGAACAACCCATCAGTGAAAATTATTTGGGTTATTTCAATACCAAATTAAGTCCTATTTATTCTTATTTAAGGTGATAGAGAAATATATGCATTATTAAAATTATATGGATTGAGTCTCAGAAATATAGTTTAAAATTTATAATGAAAATCAAGCACTGGATCATAGAATCAGAGAACTTATATTTAGAAGGGAACCTCTGGGCACCAACATTCCCAATTAGGTCATTTGCACTTATCTTGGGTCAGTGGGTGTTATTGTAAATACGGTTTTGTTTTTCTTAAAAAAAATCCTTGGCAAAAGCAAGGATGCATTTGTTTAGAGGAAGGCAGTAACTCGTATTAGGAAAAAAAAAAACATGACATAAAAATATCCTTTCATAAGGAATTGGTGTTGATTCAAATTGTGGGGGTACTAACATGAATTTGGGCAAGTTATTTGACTTTTCTGAGCTTATTTCCTCATCTATATGGAGTTCAACTTTTTCTAGTCTCTCTTTTCTATCCCTATTGGTCAAAAGGGCTCAATTTAAGGGTGAGAAGGCATATTCCACTTTTTATTTATTATTTATTTTTTATTCCCACTACTAGTCAATGGAATATTGACTCAATTTAAGGGTGAGAAGGCATATTCCACTTTTTATTTATTATTTATTTTTTATTCCCACTACTAGTCAATGGAATATTCCTTAAATATTTCTGAGAGTCTCAGTAGTGTCTTACATTAACTCCCAGAAAAATACACTATGTTGACTGCCATGTGGAGTTCATCTTTCTCTTCCACTTCCCACCTCTAATACACATCATCATCACTCTGGCTACCATTGGGCAGTAATGGCCCCTGATGAGCACTGCCTCCCTAATCCCATATTTATCCTGGTGCAGTCTTCAATATACTGCATGCCTCAAGGTGTCAAAGCTATGAAGTGGATTGTAGCCAAGTGGGGATTAAGACTGGCTCACTCCTTGTATTACTTAGGATGTTTTTGGTTGCAGATTAATAGAAAATTCAACCCAACCTGGGTCAAGCAAGTGGAACTTATTGTCTGCTAGACTGTTCAGTAGAAGTCCAAAGATAAGAAGGCATATGTAACAGTGAGCATTAAGTTAGAGTGAGAAACAGAGACCCAAACTAACATCAGCTTTAATGAGCTTTGTTTCTCTCATACACATATAAGGTCAGAAACAGGAAGCCCAGGGCCTCTATCATAACTGTGCTCAACAAAATCTGGAGAAACTTTCATCTTCTTCCAGGTTCCTTCCCACTTACTACTCTGTCATTTCTGAAAGGGGTAAACACTGTCACCGTAGACCAAGAAGTTGGCTAGAGCTTCAATCATCATATCCATGCTCCCAGAACAGGAAGGAGAAAAGGGTAAGGATGTCCATGAACCAGCTGTCTTGTAAGAAGGGTTCCTAGAAGCTGCCACATGACATTTCTGATCACATTCTGTCAGCCAGAGGTTAGTCATGCAGACATACCAAACTGCAAAGGAAAGATGACTTTATTCTGAATGGTCACATGCCCAGCTATAACAGGGGCTCTCTCACATGGAAAATGAGGAGAATAAATTCAGAAGGGATAGTTTCTGCCAAAACACTTTTCAGGTTGTTGAATTCCAGGGGCTTCAACTCTGTTTTCTTGTTATTCTTCTGGCTTTGTTCTACTCAGTTTTCAGCTTCCTCTGAATTTATTAACAAAACAACAGAAGCAGTTTAAGAATATGCCCACCATGACAATGACCAGCGAGAGGAGGTTGCTTCTGCTGATTCTTTTAAAGGAATGTGAGAGAAGTTTCCCACAAGACCTTAGCAAAACTGGATTTCACTCTTTGCTCACATTTGAGTCAATCAATGGCAAGGGAGAAGAGTTTACATCTATATCAGTTAAGCCCATCATCAAACTGGGGGTGAGGGCAGTTTCCCCAGAGTGAGTGTCCTCTTCAAGGAAGAAGAGTGGACTACTGAACAAAGTTGGGATTGCACTAGGAAAGAAGAAAAGAGAAGAACAGATGTTGGGTAGAGGACCCTCTCATCTGGGCCAAGGAGAGGTGGCTCTAAAGCCTACTGCTTATGGCCCATGGAAATATACAGTTTTTTAGAGAAATAACCCTTAATGTTTTCTTTTGTTTTGTATTGCTTTTATATCCCTTAGAACATAGAAGTGAGTACTTATAAGCAGATTCAAGGATACTCATGGTAAACACCACATTCTACTTACCCTTTCTATAGGATATTTGTCAATAGGTTAGGATCACTGTGCTCAACTTACCTTAGCGTGAGATCTCTCTAATAATGTTCTTCACTTCTTCATGCAAACAGACATCCGATGGATTACTTGACAAGGCACAGCAAGTTGCACATAACTTAAATCCAAGTTGGAACCTACACTGTACATAAAACGGACATAAAAGTCACACACCCCAAAAATATTGTTTTAAAAATAAAATAAATGGCCTTTGCGTGGTATTTTCTCATTTCTTCATGCCACTAATCTCCAAAGAGCAATGCAAGACACATGGTAGTAAATAATACACAGTTGTTAGGTGTTTTCAACACTAGATTAAATAAGGCAGCTCATGTAGAGTACTTAGTATACAATAGACATTTTATAAATGTGAGCTCTTTCTGGAGAGGCTCTTAATGTCATCAATGGCCTCTACTCCAAAGGAATTTCAACAACTTGGAACTATTTTTTTTTTAAGATTTTATTTATTTATTTGACAGAAATCACAAGTAGGCAGAGAGGCAGGCAGAGAGGTGGGGGGGGAGTAAGCTCCCCACTGAGCAGAGAGCACCATGCGGGACTCGATCCCAGGACCCTGAGATCATGACCTGAGTCGAAAGCAGAGGCCCAACCCACTGAGCCACCCAAGTGCCCAACAACTTGGAACTATTGACTGAGTCCCTGGTTTCCATGAAAACAACAAGACCAACTTCATTTTTAAACTACCCCCCCCAAAATCATGTCTCATGCTGAAACACCAGAATGACAATTTCTGTATTTCTTTGCCCCTGGGAGAGGAGTGAAAGGAAGAGCATCCTTTCATTGTCATTCAGTGAAGAGAAGTTCTATTGAGACTGAGAACATGAATAGTTGAGTCTGGTGTGGTGAGCATCTAGCAACATGGAAACAGAGGAGCCCTGGCTGAATTGATTTGATAATTGAAGTAGTTATTGGATGAAACATTATTTTAACAAAGAAAGAGGCAATTGTTAGTAATTGTAATTTAACTATAATGAGGTTGTAAAAACTTGCATTTTATTATTGATCTTATAAGGTCTGTGAGTAAGAGAAGAAATGGTTGGAATTATAAGTCAGTTTCTTTTTATTAGATATTTCATTATGGTCTTTTCAGACAAGGCATCGATATTTCCCAGGTTGTTTGAATTTTCTAATCATAGAAAAATTACCTTAGAGCATTTGCAGTATTCTGTTCCCTCCCCCCCCCAGTTAGAATAGTAGTTATCCTAATTGAACAGTAATATCCTTCATATATTAAAGTATACTCTAGAGGCTAAAGGCTCTTTGATACAAGTTTATGTACTTGTTCACATATGGTGTTGACATGTGTGACATCTAATTGTTAATTGTTTTAAATAACACACTGGGAGCAATGTGAAAGGACAGCCTCATCTGACAGAATTGATTTTCTATCTGTTCTCCAGGAAGATGCCGTAAGTGAGTCATTTCATACGTGGGTTGAGAATCAGGGATTATTTCTTCTGGGGGTTGGCTGGTTGGAAGGTGGACTCGTCTATTTCCTCTAGTCTTATTCATTGACCAGCTCAATTCCCAGGCTCTGTTGTGGGGAAGAACAGAACATCCCCCTTAGACGTCACCAGAAATGACAAAAGTTCATAGACCAGGATTCCCCTTTTGAGAAAATTATTAGTCTTTACTATGTACTTTTGCACATAGAAAGAGCTCTCACTTCTGCATTCTCTGAGTTTCTAATCTTGAATCTCTCATTTGGTCTTCCACAGGTATTCATGGAACACCATTTTACATTATTTTCATGGTTCTTACCTGTTCAGGAAACAGGAAGACCAAAGCTAAATGTAAATTAAAAGTTCATCTTTGTATCCTCCAAAGCTTATCATATCACCTTGACTATCTATCATAGATACTCTCTTTGTTTGTTTACTTGAGAACAGAAGTGCATTTTTTTATCAGGAGACTTCAAGCTTTTCGAAATCACTGATTTGATTTAAACTTAAATACCAGTTTATATCATTAAGTTGATTTCAACTTAAATACCAGCTAAACATCAGTTTAATAAATATGGAAGACCATGACCAAGAAGTTGACAGCTCTGTAATCTGACTGCTAGAACATGGTGGTTTAGGTGGAATGTGGAGCAGAAGAATGGAATTTTATCCAGGTTATACTTAAATCACTTTTCAGAGTCTTTGTGTGGAGAGCTCCTTTAGATCACAGACAGACTCCACCCCCAAAAAAGGTTTGGCAGTTTACAATTTAATTCTAATTGTGGAGGTGTAGGAAAGTCCATCACTTTTGATGAAGTGGAACCAGGAAGTAGGTAAGGAGTGTTGTAGAAATTCAAGATATAAAGAAAAATTTTTGCTTATCATCTGGCTTAGCCTGATACTATTTTATTGCTTCTTGGTGACTTTTATTGGACTTTGTGATATTTACCTTTTAACTTAAGTTGGAAATCTATGTTTTTGAAGGATACCTGTTCCAGAGAAGAAAATGTCAAACAAGCTGAGTTTGAGGAACTATTAGAGGACAAATGCTTTGTTAGACAAGGAAAATGCATGAAGTTTAGATTACAGATGTACAATGTATTAAGTACGTGAATTTAGAGAAACTTGCACCAAACAGCAAGACATTGTGGGAGAGCGGAGAAGAGGAGCAGGGGAGCCTGTCGAATGTTTACATTCCTTTGTATTTATGGATATGATGAGCCAAGAACACAGTTGGAGTTCAGCGAGGAGCATTCCTGGTGCTGCCTCCTCATGTGAATGATATTGTCAGGAGAAAAGTCACATGCAAATGAAGGAGGCTGTGATTAAGGGCAAACAAGTAACATCAATTTGGGAAAAGTTTACTAAGGAGTTCAGGGAGATTTGTTCACTGAACAAACGATGAGGTTATCAAGATCCTATGGTGCAAATACGGACAACTATACTTGAGACAGGGGACTAAAAACTTCTGGAATAAAGGCAGACCTGGTACATTTCTTGCTGACTCAGATACAGGCAGTACAAATTTGACAAAAGTGGTTGAACTCACATTGCCTTAATTTCCCAGCGGTTGTCTTCCTGTATGGAGGACACCGGGAACTATTCCTCTCAGGACCTGATGTAATCCTGCAGCAATGGTGGTGGCTGGCTACTGTCAACTATTTTTGCTGCTTCTCTCTGCCACAAAGGAGATTCCAGCCCACCCAAAATGGTTAGGATTGCGTGGTAGGCAACCTCCTGGGATTTATGCCTGTGGGTAATCCCCTTCCCTTGAGTGCAGGTGGGACTTACCGAGTCACTTCTAACAAAGAGAATATGCAGAGATGATTGGATGTCATTTTGAGAAGATTCGGTTATAAATAGACTATGGCTTCCTCTTGAGCACATGCTCTCACTCTCTCACTCTCTCACTTTCTCAGTCTCTCACTCTTTTGGGTCTCCTCGTCTGCGGGGAGCTTCCATGCCCTGAGCAGTCCTATGGAGAGGGTCTAGTGAGATTTCTCTTGCCGAGCCTTGTGCTGTGGGACAGAACACCCTCTACCATTTCTGCCTTGTGCTGTGGGACAGAACACCCTCTACCATTTCTCTCTTGTGCCTTCACCAGCTTTTCCCTTACTGTGCTGGTTAAGAACAGAGACTCTGGGTCCAGACACCTCACTTCAACTCCTGGCCCCACATATACCACTGATGGGGTGACTTTGGGTGATTTAATCTAACATCTGCATGCTTTGGTTTCCTTATCTGCAAAACCAGGGTAATAATGTCACCTACCTCACAACGATCTTGTGAGAATTAAGTGTGTTAATACATAGTAAGGGCTTACAATAGCACTGACACATACTTTACTGCTACTTACTAATACTTTCTGAAATTCATTTTTTTTTTTTTTTTGCAGGGAGGTGGGGAGGATGTGACAAAGAGCCAAGTTCTATTTTAAGCATAAAATAGAGCAGTAAGCATCTCAGATTTGCCTGTAGTATTTCTTTTCAGCTAATAGCTGCTTCGCTACTCTACCATCTCCCTCTAAGAGATAGCTTGATGAACACCAGTATTCTGACCTCTCCAAAATTTGCTTTTCCTCCCTCCCTGGCTCTGTTTCTTTCTTCCTTTTCTTTAACCAGCACTAGCTGGGTCTACGAAGGCTTCTCCCAGCCTGCGTACTCACACACTCATCATCCCATGTAATATGAATCCTCAAAGAATGTTCTTCCTTAGAATGAGAAGAATTATTTTTCCTGCCACAAATCTATTTCTCCTCCTGTCACACTAATAACATTGATATTAAAGTATTAGGATTTGGGGTAAGAGATGTAGTCAGATTTCTCTTTCTAGTTTATTTTCTTCCTCTAAAAAAAGAAAGCTTGGTAATACCAATTAAATACATTTCCTGACTATACAAGAATCATGTACCCTCTGGCTTTGTCCTTTTTTAAAAAAATTTATCTTCTCACCATCACCCAGCCACCCCAACTTTTCTACCCCCCTCCCCTCCAACAACCTGGCTTTGTCATTAATTGTATTTAGGAATGAAGACACCCCACAGAATAAAGAAGAAAGTGTAAATGAGAAATAGAAAAGAAAGAATGCAGAATAATATCCCCCAATAAACACTAAATATGAAAAAAGGATGCTTGATAATACTGACCCTTGGGAAGGAGAGCTATAGAAAGGTTTAGGATATGTTACTGTCTCTGCACCACAAGAAGTGACAGAGACATCTGTCTCCCCATCCATGTAGACTGAGGAGTATCCGTTACTTTAGGGAATAAGCCAGATTTGGAAAATCCTCCTGACTCTTCCCTTTTTGCTCGGTAGCCTGGTTTATCCCTGGGCATGCCCACAGACCTCTGTCCCCAAGGTATGAGCAAGGGGAAGGTCTTAGCTCATCAACCTTGAGCCAGAATGACCTGTGCAGGGTGACTTCAATCCCTGAGAGCTTATGAACTGAGCACCTTATACCCCAGTTCCAACTCATAGGATATGGGTTAAAAATTAAAGTATTGCGTGTGTATTAGGTGCCAATATTTTACGTAAGGTGGTTTAGCCCATATTCAACACTACAGGTTTCTAGGAATAAGAAGACCAAAGTATTATAATCACAAATAGAAATTTTTGAGAATGAAATCACTTTTATTGAGTGCTAAGACTAGAAGCCCCTTCATGGTCCTCCATTCGAATCCACTTGTTGAGTGGAGGACGAGTTGAGGTCTGGAAATAGATGACTTGCTGTAACTAGTGGCTAACTCAGTCTCAGAACTCCCAGTATGGTGCTCCTTGCCCCACATGCTTCGCCCATCATAAAAGCTCAGTTCTGCTTAGCTTTCAAGCAGAGCCATGTGGACAAACACAATAGCAGAAGCCACACATCAGTCTGGAGATGATCATTTGTAAAAAGCCAAAGCAACCTAAAGCCCAACTCGAAAGCATAAATGGGTTAATATAATACTTCTCTTGACCCCGTGACCCCCACTTACTAAATGTGCTATTACTCTTACTTCCTTTCTAGACGCTTGGTTACAGAGATGTTGTTTCTTCTCGTTTTTACTGTCTATGACTAAATAAAATTTCCTGGTTAGAAATCTCTTCAAGCCCCTGTAATTTGGCCTCTGTTTCCACTCTTTTGTTAAAGCTGCTTTGACAGAGTGCATCATCAATAGCTTCACATTACCAAAGCTGATGGCAGATTTCCACATCTGCTCTTTTCTTTCTAGAACTCTCTGATACATTTGACACTATGATGGAGTTCTCTCTTGCTTTCTGTGATGTTACTGTTTCTTGCTTTCTTCCTCTCTCTTTGAGCACTCCTTTTCAGTCTCCTTTTGGGGACACTTCTCCCTGGAGTTGTTCTTGCTTGATTCTTTTATGTGCTTTCTTGGAGATATCTCATTCAGTCTCCAAAGTTTTAATCTTCATCTGTTCTGGTTACATGGTGCTACAACAAACCACCTGAAACTTAGTGGTTTAAAACAACAATAAATTAAGATCTCCACAGTTCTGTGGGTGAAGAGGGTGATTCCTCTGCTTTTTGTAGTATTGGTTAGGGTGCTAAGGTTGATGATATCTCCAAATGGTCTCCCTCACATGGCTGGTGATTATTGGTGGCTACTGACTGGGAGTTCAACAAGGGCTGACAGTTGAGGGTCTTTGTATTCTTCTGTATGGTCCCTGCCTTGTGGATGTTGAGCTTCCTTACAGATGGAGGCTGTGTTCCAAAAGAAGGTGGTAGAAGCTGTCAGTTCTCTTAAAATGATTATGAAAAGTCCCTGATGTCATCTTTGCTGCATGGTATCGGCCAAAGAAGTCATGAGACCAGCCTCGGAGAAATAAACTCCACCTCTTGATGGAACAGTGTGACAAAGGTTCTCTCACTGACCAAACTCCCCTCAGGGTTCCCTGAACTCTTTTTCAAGTAGGCCTGAATTTTGGATTTTTGTGTACGTCTTCATCGTCCAATTTTAGCAAGAATCCTGCTAAGCTGGTTTAGCCAGAATCCTCATCTCCCATATCTGATCACCCTCAGTATCTGATCAGGTTCCTTATCCTCTACAATTCCCTAGGTGATGTTTGATCACCCTGGCTTATTTTCAGCAAGGATCCTGCTACATCAGTTTAGTGAGAATCCTCCCTTTCTCCCAACGTTTCCATTTGGCAATTTTCATCCACCAATCCCCACACTGCTCCTTGGCTATAGATTCCCACTTGCCTGTGTCCTGTCCAGAATTGAGTCTGGTTCCTTACTTTTCCCTTATTGCAATAGTCCTGAATAAAATCTGTTTTCACTTCTGTGACTACAGTCAGTTCTAGTTGTTCTTTGACAAATGGTTTATACATCCAAGGAGGGACGGAATTGATGGTGGATATGTTTGGAGATAAACTACTATGGTTGATTCTCTGACCACAACAATAAGCAATATTTCCAAGCACAAAATGTACTCACGTCTCCCTCAAAATTCTCATCCCCTTATGGTGTTCTCTCAAAGTCTAGGATATCATCATTTAAATCATGTATAGATGAAGATTTATAACTGATTTGCTGGTCTGCTTCAGCGATGGTGAAGGGTGTGGAGATTTATGAAGCATGATAGCAAGCCATCTTACAATGACATACAATTGTCAAAAGGAGACAGAATAAAGCAATAGATGTTCCCACTCGAAAACAGAAAAGAACAGGAGGCACATGGACACCACTGTCCTTAGCAGTTCTGAAATCCAACTGAGGCCATGTTGTCATTTTTCTTTGACTCCAGGGGGAGAGAATGTTCCGTGATTAAGAGTTTATTTCTGCTCCTTGAGAGTGGTTTTCTGTGGCTTTTGGCTCCTTCCTCTGGAATCTTGGCTTCACCTTCTGAGTTATCCTCCCTTTCCTAAAGGAAATACCCTCTGTTTGCCACTGAGGAGCTTTCTCAGTCTGCTTCCTGCTCATAGGAAGTTAGGGTCCAGGGATCTCTTTTCATTTCCCAAGATCCATCCCTTACCACATTCTAGATCTATAACCTAAACATCGTGCATATTTGTTCTCCAGTGAAACATTTCTCTTCTGATTAATAGTTTCCCAAGCCTTGCTTATTGCGTTTAAAGTGACATGATTCCTTTTTAAAATGTTGTAGGCTCCCTGTATATTAAATTATAACTCATACCCACAAATCTCTTTGAGATAGGATCCTCAAAGTCAGCGTGCCTTAGGGCAAAAATCTTTCATGTTCTCAGAAGTCCTATTGTCTGACTAAAAGATTAGGAATTTCTCCATGAGGAAGCTCTTTTATCTAGTGGAGATGCTTCTGAGGCACTACCTTAAATTGTTCTGAGGTGTCAGCAAAGGGTCTTACTACCACACCCTGGATCTGATCTTTACTAAAGGCTATGTTTTCTAAGAAGTTTCTAGATTTGATTTTTCACTGGGCTTGTTTCTTTCTTTTTCTTCTTCTTCTTTTTTTTTATTAATCCCTCCCCCTAACTTTTTAAAAGGTAATCTCGACAGGAGCACCTGGGTGGCTCCGTTGGTTAAGTGTCTGCCTTAGGCTCAGGTCATGATCCTGGAGTCCTGGGATCCACCTCCATGTCAGCTCCTTGCTGAGTGAGGTGTCTGTTTCTCCCTCTCTTTCTGCCCTCCCACCCCCCCCCACCTTGTGCACACTTTTTCACATGTGCTCTGTTTCTATCTTTCAAATAAATAAATAAAATCTTTAAAATAAAATAAAATAAAGTAATCTCTACACTCAATGTGTGGTTTGATCTCACAACCCTGAGATCAAGAGTTGCACCCTCTACCAACTCAGCCAACCAGGTGCCCCTCCCTGTGGCTATTTCTTATTCTGAAGATCTCGTTTCCCCAAAAAGTTGCAAATATGAAATCGTTTTAATTTCCCATCAAGCAGATTTTGGATCAGAAATACTGCCTCTAAATTCTGCTTGAAAACGAAACAGTTCCTTCTTAATCTCATCTCACTCTTGTACTTTTTCATTGGCAGCTAAAGGAAGCCATCACTCTGCCTAGAAATCTTCTCAGCCAGACCCATCATTAATCAGGTAGTCTATTTTTCATGTTATTATAGGCAACATTCCACTCATTATTCTGCAACCATAATGCATGTCTTTTATTCTCAAATCTTCAATAGCAATTTCCTTACTGCCTTTTCAGTCCAAATGTCTTTTCAAAGCACCCCCCCAGCTTTTGCCAGCTGCTAGCTTTCAAAGACAATGTCATATACATACAAAAAAAATATATGTATATGTATATGTCATTGATATATATCAAATTAGATATTTGTTATAAGTAGCACTACACTCTTTCAGGTACCAATTTATCTTCCTGGTGCCATTATTAAACCATTTAAAACTAGTTGTTTAAAACAGCAACAATAACCATTCATAACCATTCATTATCATGATTCTGTGGGTTTCGCATGGCAGTTGAATTCCATGCTATGATCCAAGCGGTAACAACTGAAGATTACTTGTCTTTTTAAGGCTTGAACTCAGAAGTCCCAGAATGTCTCTTCACCAGCATTTTGTTGGTCAGAACATTTACAAGTCCAGACGAGATTCCAGGGGAGGGGTGTGGAGTCCTCCTGTGGGTGGAGGGGTGGAGTGTACATTACCGGAGGGAAGACATTGATGGCCATCTTTGAAACTAGCTATCACAGCCTCCAGGCCATAAATACGGAATTTACATTCCCAACTCTATCATCATTTGCTTGGTTTCAGACCCATCTGCCTCCTGTTGGGTGTTTCCACGTGTACTTCAAACCCATATGCCTGCAACTGAACTCATCATTTTCCTTCCTAGACATGTGTCTCATCCTCTCCTGCTTGGCCTGTTGTAGTATCCTCCTTCTGGTTTTCATGTCTCTGTTATAACCCTTGTGGTCAAGTTGAGGTGTGGCTTCACACCGATTTGGCCATTTGATGAAATAATTAAGATAAAAGTACAAAGAGGAGGAAGAAAGGAATTAAGGAAGAAATTTTTAAAGAGTAATGAATAAAAGAAGAAAGAAAGAACCCTAGCCAGGCATGGATTAAAATTATTTAGGCTGATGATGTAATGGTTTAATTTGTGGAAGGAAAAAAACTAAGAAAATGCCACTTTTGGGCCAATAGATTGACTTTTAGTAAAAAGAAAATTGTAGCTAAGACAAACTTCTTCAGCTACTTTCTAACCAGTTTCTGACATAAGGACTCCCTATAAAGAACTACAAGAAAAAGTAGTTAAAATCGTCATTCTCCCAGCCAAAAAAAAAAAAAAAAAAAGCAATAACAACAACGGTGCTGCTAAAGTGGTCTAATATCATAGTACTCCATTGCTTAAACTGCCCCCAATGGCCACCCAACTCCTTAACTTGGTGCACAGAGCCATACTTGGCTGGAACCTCGTGTGTTCATTCAACATGTATATGGTGTGCCTTTAATATATTAAGCTTCCAACTGTACCTCATCTACCTTCCTCCTCATACTTTCTACTACTCCTATCCCCAAAATTCTTGTTTCTCCTTGCATATACACCCTTTTTATTCCTGTTATCTTGGTTGGCTTCCCTCTGCTTCTTCATCTCCCTAACTTATTCATACCCACTCCTCAAGGTTCTGGTTAGAAGCCACCTTTGTCTCCAGGATTGGACTATGGGTATCCTAAATACCCCACACTTACCCATCATCTTCTATCCAAATAATACTGGCATTATTTGTTGATGATTCTATCTCCCTGTAACCTTCTTGAGAAAAGAAATCATATCTGAAGAGACACTATAATATAGTGATTTAGAGCTTAGTCTCTGAAGATTTACTGAGTTTATATCCCAGTTCTAGTATTTACTACCTGGATAATTCTGGGAAGGTACTTAGTCTTTCGGTGCCTTGTTTCTTCCTTCTTAAAGTGGGGATCATATTAGCAGATATAAATATTATAGGTTTGTTATGAAGATTAAATGAGTTAATACATATAATGTACTTACAGCAGTGCCAGATGGGAGGTGGGTGAGGGGATTAAGAGTACACTTAAAATGATGAGCACTGAGTAGTGTATAGAATTGTTGGATTATTACATTGTACACCTGTGATCACTGTATGTTAACTATACTTCAATTAAAAACAAAAACAAAAACCAGTGCCTGGAACTTGGAAAGAGAGTAACTGGCATGACCTACTCTTATAACTGTTATTATGATCATGATTCATCTAGCACAGCACATAATGCTTCATAAATATTTGTTGACTTCTATTCCTTCTTCCTTCTTTTTTCTTTTTTCACTTTATGGCACAAGCTTCCTTTTTTTTTTATTTTTTTCCCCATCAATTTCCCTAATTCTCTGTTTAAGTCACAGGTTGTCTTTAACCTTTGAAAGGTGGGATTTCCCACCCCACTCTTCCCCCCACCCACCCCAGCTCCCTCTGACCTGGGGACAGTTGCAGAAGTAGGCGAGATCCAAAGATATAGTTCTATTTTCCATCTCTTAGCACTGGTGACTGTCTCCTTGGCTGATTGCGAAGGTTCTTTCCCAACACCAGTCAAATAGAGGCAATATCTATCAGTGGTTACTACTTCTTCATCTGCCCACATCCTGAGCAAAACAGATGGGGGAATTCTTTGCATACCCAGAAGAATCCCAAAGGTATATAGTCAATTTGAATACCTAATTGCCAACCATGATTCAAAGAAAATGTAGCAATGAAAAAGCATGTGAGTCCCTCGCCACAAAAACAGCCCTCTGACTGAGGAAGGGAGTGTCCCCAAAGACCTAGAACCAGCCAAGAACCAGAAGTAGTGAGCTTGTTTCTTGGCTATCCATATGGTTTCCTGTATAAAAATAAACTGAAGTTAATCACGTTTGCAGGTCGCCAATATGGCTACCCCTGTTGTCAGAAAACATTTTCCTACAGCCCTATTCTGAGAACTTCTTCCTTTTAAAAAATTCCTTGCATTTCCCTGAAGCTTCCTGCACAGACAGTCCTGACTTCTGAATTCACTCTTATTTTTAAAAGGATCACATGATTCCTTTGTTACAAAGGCTCTATTACTGCTCCTCTCCAGTAATAGGAAAAGACTCTATGTTAGTCTATTGTCTTCAAAGTCCTCCTTACCCTTTATGTGCATGAGGAACTGAAGCTCTGTTGCCTTTCAACTGTGGTATTGGCTAATAACTGAAAATCTCTTTATAATATCTCCTTTAGGAGACCAAATGGAGAGGACCTTCTTTTGGATTTCCCGGTGTGAGTAGGGCATCTGAAAGGATGATTTTTCCTCTGGGAAAATGGCCTCCACTCCTCTCTTACATTTTAGAAGATATGCCTATTTACATAATGCCAACAAACTGGTTTGGTTATATAAAAAAAAAAATATATGATAAAATGAAAACACCTCCAAACAGCAACCTATATAAAAACAAAAGCAAATACAAAGAGTAATATTCCTTTTGCTTATGCTGTAGAAGAAATGAGTTACATATAGATTAAGCCAGGAATGGAATGAAATTACTTTAAAGCAGTGCTTCTCTTTAGGCATATTGCAAGTTGAGCTCCCTGGGACCCTGCCTTCCTAGGGTCAGTAGTGTTCACTTCTCCTTCCCATCTCTCTCCAGATACTGAGATAGTCCAACAGAACTCTACGTCCCTAAAACCCTCCCAACATGTTAATACAAATTTATGGTTGGCCCCAATTGAAGCATTCACTGGCTTGTAGAGATCACCCTGCATGAGGATCACCTCCCCCTGCCCTCAGTTGAGTAATCCATCCGAATTCAATCTAGTCCCGAACTGGGTCAACCAGTTTCTGTCCTCCTAGAACTGTTTACTCAGAACTTGAAGTTGTCTCATGAATGGAGTTCCTGCTGCTGAGGATCCTGAGCTAAGTCCTTAACTTGCCCAGATGCATTAACTCTCCATTAAATTGGGTTAATCTTGCTGATATCCTTCTTTACAATTGCCTTTTTTCATATGCCAACCACAAGTGGTTTTCCCTAGCAGCCAAAAGTTCTTAGCTAATTATCATTTTAATCCCACTTCCCCAATTTTTTAATTTTAGGTGAAGTGATAGTTGGGGGAGGAGGTGCTATTCACACCAATCTCAACAATGAGTTGAGATATTCCCAAACGAGACAACCATGAGTTGACTCCTTCCTCAGTAACATCCATGGTGCTCATGCCTTGCAGGGATGAGAATGACCAGGCCATTGTCCTTCTTTATCTCTGGAAAAGTCCAACCTGACTTTCCTCCAGAAAAAAAAAAAAAAAAAAATTGCCTATGCTCATAAATTGGCAAAATATACCTGCAGCTACAACAGACATATTGCTTCTCAGGAGTCCTTTTGGATAAATTTCTCTAAAGCTCCCCGCATCTTTTTGCCTTTCTGTCATCCCTGCAACCCACACAAACATTGTCCAGACCACAAAGATACAATGATTTGCTGGTACTTTTTTAGTTCATTAGCCCTTCTGATATATTAGTAGATTATCAAAAGAGTTTCAGTAAGTCATAAAATCTGTTTGGTATTAAGTTGATACATGATGTGTTTTTCTCCATCCAGCTACATAGTTTCCTTCAAATCTGGACCAGATGAGCACCCTGGGACTTGTATGAGCTCATGTGTGTATCTGCATGGAATGCAATGCATGGCATCCCATTGGATGAGTGGAACACGTGCTTGGCCCAAATGGAAATATCCTTAGGCACTGATGCCTCAATTAGGGAAAAGATAAAGACACAAGATCAGATATAACATCTGTAAAACATTAATGTCCTGGTGATGCTCTCGATTTAAGTCTATTTTTTGGTTTTCTTTGATGGCTAATTTCGGTAAAATTGTGACATGCATGAAATTGCCCATATTCAGCCCCCCCAATAGGAATAGCATCTATCTCTGTCCCTGCTGACTGTACCTTCTTGCTGCCTCAAGCTTACTGATGCCCCATTGTGTGCTCCTGCTCATTCATTCAGCAGGCCTCTTTTGAACACCTGTTAAATGCAAGGTATAGGAGAAAGGAGAGGGTAAGAATAGTCCTTGCTTCCAAGTTGCAGAGGAAGGGACAGAAATGGGAACAGACAATTGTTTTACAGCAGGATACAGATATGATTAGGTGCACCTGGAGCAGGTGAAGTGTCCAAACTAGTCTGAGGGAGGGTGTGTAGGTCAGGGAAGGCTTCCTGGAGGACCAATCCAGGAAGAGAACCAGGAACAACACCCAGGAATTAGGTCTGCTGCTGGCCCATCAGGTGCCTTTGTGTGAATAAGAGAAAGGCACCCCTTTTGGCAAGAGGCAGTTTTGTGCAGAGCACACAGCTTGGAAGGCTGAGTGTAAGCTGGATGGAGTCCCTACTCACCCTCTCAGCTAGGAGGCCTTGTGACACCAGCAGCTGGCAAAGCCTTCCATATCCATGGGGAGAGCCCATGAATATTCCTTTCCTGGGGCTGCTGCAACAAATTACCACAAACTGGGTGGCTTAAAAGAACAGAAATTTATTCCTTCAGGGTTCTAGAGGTGAGAAGTCCAAAATTAAGGTGTTGACAGGGCCACATTCCCTCTGAAGTCTCTAGGGGGAGAATCCTCCCTTGCTTCTTCCAGGTTCTGGTGGCTCCAGGCCTTCTCTGGCTTGAGGCCGCATCATCTGTTCTCTGTCTCTGTTGTCACATGGTCTTGCTGTCTCTGTGTTTTTGTGTCAAATCTCCCTCTGCCTTTCTCTTATAAAAAGTCCCGTCATTGGATTTAGGCCCTTCCAGGTAATCCAGGATGATCTCGTCTTGAGAATTCTAAATTGATTAGAACCACAAAGACCCTTTTCCCAAATATGTCACATTCTTATATTCTGGAAGTTAGCACATGGACATCTCTTTCTGGGGTTCACCATTCAACCCACTATACCATGTGAAGGAGGGAGGGAGGGGGTTTTTAGATAGGGCGCTTAGTACAGAAAGCCAAGGAGGTGTAGGAAGGCAGGTTGGCTCTGGGAATGGCATGGAGTATGGAACACAATGTTCTGGGGGTAGGGTAAGAGCTGAGGTTACCTGAGAAGCAATCTGCTGGTCACAGAGGGCCTGTGTGCCGGCCAATAGGCTTGGACTATACCCTGAAGGCAGTGAGCAGGCTTTGCATGATCTTAATTTTAACTCAGAAAGATCACTGGGGTTGAAGGTCAGAGGATTAGATTGGAGGAGGCAAGACCAGAGGTGAAGAAATTCCTCCCAGTGGGTGTTCCTGCTGCTCAGGTGAGGAATTCAGTGGCCCAATCTTTGAAGAAGAGAGAGTCAGGACAGGGGACTCAAACACAGGGATTGGTGACTGGTATGAGCTCAGTGAGGAGGAAGTCAAGAGTCTGGGCTGATCCCAAGGTACCTATCAACATTCAACATTCCAACCCCAGAACATGCCCACCCCATTGTCCACATTCACGTGGTGCTGGACACATTAGCTCTTGGCAAAGAAGCCATTTGCACTTTAGAACTTGAAGGTGAGTATTCAAGAAATCACATTTGGACTTCAAAGAACATCCCCCTTGTGCTGGGTTGAAGTGTTCCCCCCAAATTCGTGTCCACCCAGAACTTGTATATGTGACCCTTGCAAAAGGGTCTTTGCAGATGGAATCAAGTTAAAGATGAGGTCATACTGGATTAGTGTGGGTCCTAATGCAAGGACTGCTGTCCATCTCCAAAGAGGGAAGTTTGGACACAGAGCTATACCAGGAGAACACAATGTGATGATGGAGACAGAGACTGAGTGAGGCGTCTATGAGACAAGCATGGCCAAGGGTTGCCAGCAACTAGCAGAAGCTGGGAAGAGACAAGGAAAGACCCTTCCCTAGACCCTCCAGAAGGAATGTGGCCCTGCTGACACCTTGAGTTTGGATTCCTGGCTTCCAGAACTGGGAGAGGATAGATCTATACTCTCTTAAGCCACCCATTTTGTGGTAATTTGTTAGCAGCTCTAGGAAACTAATATAAAACATCCCTGAAGGTGGGATTTCCACACACTGTGGACAGTCATGGGGAGTGATATTTCTGGGCATTTCATTGTGGTGCAGAAGAAAGAGTATGGACCATTAAGGCATGCCCAGGCTTATCACTGTGGCATGAAAAGCCACAGCGAAAGGACCTTCACCTCAGAGGTGTCTTGTGAGGATTAGATGAGGAAATGAGTGTCTCTACTGAAACATTGCTTAGAATGATCAAAAAAAGGGCGAGAGTGACAATGAAGGTTGTGTACAGCAAATTGTGGGGTAAGATTCGTGAATGTTGCATGCTGTGGAATCAAAAGCAATACACACACACACACACACCCACACACACATCTATACATACTCGTACAGTCACTGTACATACACCAACACATTCACTATGATGTCATGTCAAGTAAGAAAAGTAGCTGGACATAATCTACTCCTGTTGTTTAAAAGAATGAACACATATATGGGTACCTGGCTGACTCAGTAAGATGAGCATGTGACTCTTGATCTGGGGATCATGAGTTTGAGCCCCATATTGGGTGTAGAGATTACTAAAATAAGTAGACTTGGGGATGCCTGCATGGCTCAGTCATTAAGCATCTGCCTTTGGCTTGGGTCATGATCCCAGTGTCCTGAGATCAAGTCCCACATCAGACTCCTTGCTCAGCGGGGAACCTGCTTCTTCCTCTGCCTGCCATTCTCCCTTCTTGTGCTTGCTCTTTTTTTTTTTTTAAGATTTTTTTTTTTTTTTATTGATTTGACAGAGAGAGATCACAAGTAGGCAGAGAGACAGAGAGAGAGAGGAGGGGAAGCAGGCTCCCCACTGAGCAGAGAGCCCGATGCGGGACTCGATCCCAGGACCCTGAGATCATGACCCAAGCCAAAGGCAGTGGCTTAACCCACTGAGCCACCCAGGCGCCCCTGTGCTTGCTCTTTTGTTCTCTCTCTCTCTCTCTCTGATAAATAAATAAATAAATAAAATCTTAAAAAAAAAAAGTAAAACTAAAAATTTAAAAAATGAACACATACATATCTATCTGTATGTGCATGTGATTATGTGAGTGTGGGGAAAAGGGTGGGTGCTACACAGCCAACCAATGAAGTTTGTTACTTCAAGGGAAGGTGATAAACTTTAGAAAATAGTGCGTCCATAGCGGGTGTGTGTCCTACTCCCTGATACCACACGCCCACACTAAAGCCACTTCTGTCATCTCTAACACCCACTGCTTTTTCATGTCACTTTGCTTCCCAGCTGACTCTCCCATATGTTGACAATAAGTTTAAACTCATGATTGTTCTTTTCCTCTCCTCTCAGGAGCTCCATCTGCCCTGGCTCCCTCGTTGCAGACCTCCAGGAGGGATGGGACAAAAAGTGATCTTTCCTGGTCCTCTTCCACCTGTAGGGGCCTAAATCCCTATCGGGGAGTAGCTCAAAATTTCATTTCTTGATTTGGGGACCCTTGCTGTAGAAGTGTATGGGCCCCTGTCTACACTCCTTACTAAGATCCCTGCACCTAGAGGCCTTCTGGGTCCTTGTCTCTGGGTTTCTCCTGGTCGATCAGTACTTGCATGTCCCCTTCTGAAGTCCCACAGAAGCTCCAGAACAGCACAGCAGGCCATGGGTCCCAGGCTGGCCCTTCACCTGTGCATGTGTGCACTTCTATCAGCCTTCTTTATTTTTATTTATTTATTTATTTAAGAGAGAGTGGAAGGCCCTCAAGTGGTGCAGGGAAGGGCAGAGGGCAGAGGGCGGACACCCTGCTGAGCACAGAGCCAGAGGCGAGACTTGATCTCAGGACCTGAGCTGAAACCCAGAGTTGGACACTTAATGGACCGAGTTACCCAGGCACCCCACGATCAGCCTTCTTTAAACCACCCTCTGGGCAGCACTGTGTCCAAGAGATTTCCAGTGGTCTTGAGCTATACCCTGAGGGGAGAGCAGCAAGCTCCCTGTACTTGGAGTTCCCGGCTGGTCTGGGTTTTCTGATTCCCCTCGCTTCCTCCCCACCTAGGTTTCTACTTGAAAGGGCGGGTACCTAGATAGAAACTCTTCGTCCTCCTCTCTCCCCTTCTGGACCTCTCCGGGGAGTGGGAGGGCTCCCCCTTCCCTTTCTGTCTTTAATCCTTTTACCCTTGATCCTCCTTTTCTTCTGCTTCATACTATCTGCTGAGGCAAGAAAGAAATGAGGAAGGGCTGCAGAAGGAGAGCTGAGATTACCGAAAGGGAAAAATACATCGACAGGTTTTTCCAAAACTTTATCCATTCCTTACACCCACCTTTAAATTAATTAATTAGTTACTACACTGGGTTGAATGGTGGCCCCTCAAAAGATATGTCGGCCTAATCCCTGGTACCTTGGAATGTGACCTTATTTGGAAAAGGGTCACTGCCGATGTAATTAACTGAAGGATCTGGCGATGAGATCATCCCGGATTGTGCAGGGCTCCCAAGGACAATGACAAGTGTCCTAATATGAGGCACACAGAGGGAAAAGAGCAGAAGGTCATGCTGGAGGGAGACAACACTGGAATAATGGAGTTACAAGCGAAGGAATGCCAATGATTTCCTTGGAATCACCAGAAGCTCGAAGAGGTAAGGAAGACTCTCCCCTTCTGGAGGCCCCAGAGGGAGCAGAGCCCTGTCAACACCTTGATTTTGAACTTCTGACCTCCAGAAGAGTGAGAGGATAATATTCTGCTGTTTGAAGCCACCGAGTTTGTGGTGATTTGTTGTGGGCCCTAGGGAACCAATACAGATTGATAAAGAACATAACGTACTTTTGACATTAAAATAAGAAAGAGGCAAATCCAGAGTGTCAGTGGAGGACCTGGTGTGTGTGTGGGGGGGGGGGGGCGGGGAGTCTGTAAAAGCAGTTCTTATTCTAAAAGGCGAGCCTGCAGCCTTTTCCTCCAGGACAAGGCTGTCTTGACCCTCTTAGCAAGTTCACTCATCCCTCCACCTGTTCTCTTTGCTAATATAACTGTTTTGTCTGTCATGCCAGCATACACCCCGGATGCTGACAGAGTTCAGAATCGCTGTCTCTTGATACTGATCATGCAATAAAAGTGGCAAGCTGATTAGTCAGCCGAAGGAGAGAAGCCTTTTTCCCATTATAAGCATGATCTAATGCTGTAATCACCTAGCCTGTGGCCAGCAGCCAAGTGCTTGTGGTCAGGCAGAGGCCCCATGACAGGTGAGCCATGTTAAGAGACATCCGACTACATGGTTTCAGCGGCCCTGCAGACCAGCCCAAGTCTCCTTCCCTGAAACACAAGCACTACATCCAACTCATGTCCAGAGCTTATTGCAACCTTCTGAGGTCATTCTTCTTTTAAAATATGCAAATTAAGTAGCTCCCGCTTCCAACCCATAAGACTTCAGGAAACCTAGGGCTCTTTGGAGAGCGTATACATGATTCTGGTGGTCGCTTATCATTCTCCATCTAAATGGTGTTCCTGACTGCCCAAATGGACTCAGTGCCTTCCATCACCCCAAGGCATGAGGCTTTCTGGCTTGAGTGAAAATCTGAACAAATTTCAGTGCACAGAGGAGAAATGTAAGTTCAGTGCTGGCCATAACCACACCCCAAGGCCCTGCCTGGGCCATGGCATCCCATCCAGTCCCTACTGGTCTTCCTTGATCTTCAGGTTCCAACATATTGCTGAGTATGCCCTGCTCTTTGCTCACCTCTGCATAGAATTTTGCTTTGACCATCTCTTTCCTCTTCCAGTGCTGGCCCCTAACAACCTCTTCCCTCCATCCCACCAGAGAAAGCCCCAAATTCATTAACATCAGGATAACTCCCCACCTTTGACTTTGATATACCCAGAACTTGAGGGTCTCCACAGGATGGAATTTCTCTTTTATCCACAGTTGAAAGTCGAGTTAAGTGCTTTTTCCCTATGAGAAAGCCCTGGCTCTCACAGACCAATTTGGCTTTCCACTTTTAACAGCACAAAGAATTGGCCGAAGCTTTGAAATTATGATTCTAACCTAATGGTTCTGAAGAGCCTGGATCCAATTCTCAGTCAGGATTAATGTCCACTTACTGAATGTCCCTTCTTTTACCTCCACTATAGAGAAAGTTTTCTTCTAGCCCACAGGGAACCTGGTCTTTACAAAGCAGAAGATGCAATTCTTCTTCCATTGTGTTCTAGCATTCTGTGGCTTTGGACAAGAAGTTAACTTGCCTGACCTCACAGTCTCTATGTGTAAAATAAGGGTAATAATACCTCTTGCATAGGATTATTGAAGGATATTTAAAGGCAGAATTTAAGAAAACTATTTAGCATGGCACCTGGCATTCAAATAATATTCAAGAAATCCTAGGCTCTACTTGTTTCTCTCTTTATGTGATTAAATAATGCTTTGTTTTTTTATACAAGTTTTTTGCTTTGTTTATTTATACAAGTACTGTAATGTAGTTCTAAGAATTATAGGAAGATTCAGAAACTAGTTAACAAAGGTACACCGAGTCTCCAGAGAAGCTGAAAAGTTCTGCTTTGTTGAGTATCTTTTTAGCTCTGTTTTTGCTCATGTCTGTACTTATTTCTTTATGATTAATTCCTACGTGGGGAGTTGGTGGACAAAGGATACATATTATATTCCTAGGACTTTGACTACTTATTGCCAAATTGCCCCCCAGAAAAGTCTGTACCAGTCTACATTCTCCATAGCACTATGTCCAAGTGCCTTTCTCTGGGAATCTTAAGTTTTTCTCAAAATTTATTAATTTGATGGGTGAAAAGTGTGATCTCGTGTGGTTATTGAATTGCCTTTTAAACCTGGAAAACAAAAATTCAACAATTTCAACTCATGGGTTTTAAAGATGAAGATCCCAAGACTCAGACAGATTAACTGACTTGGCCAATTCGCCTCATTAGTAGGACAACTTAAATCCATGTCCCGTGTTTCCTAACTCTGGAATTCTTTCCATTATACCACTCAGGAGAGGCAGAGTTAGCCTGGAGGTAAAACCACTCAGGGCCTACTTAATAACAAGGTTCAATTACACCAGAGGGAGTGTGCAGTAAAGGAAAGAGTCAATGAAGGGAGCTCTAATTAGTATCTGGCTAATTCATCATCAGATAATGAGTATGGCACTCTCCATGTTAGCGCCACCTACTGGTGAGAACTTAAGCCCGCCCAGGATTCTTCTGTGAAGTTGAGGGTAGAACGCGGGAAGATGAGAGATTCAGACTGATTTAAATTGTTTTACTCTAGGGAGAGGTAGACAGAAAAAGAATTCAGTATGGAGTCACTGAGTCATGAGCCATTGGGACTTCAGCTGCTGTGGTCTCCTGAACTGCTGTGAACGAATTTCCAATTTCCAGTAGCGGCGAGGTCTGTTTCCTATTTTTCCTATTGTGTACGTGGAATGTAACTTTCTTCATTTTTCTATAACCTAATTTCTAGTTTAAGCCCATACTCTGCTAGTGGCAGGAAACGTAATACAGAGTGACTTCCAGAGTAAAATCGCCCACTTTGGTGTTTATGCAGTCATTTCTCATTCCAGTCACTTAATCCAACATTTCATTCCCTTCCCTTCTTCCTGGGGTTGCAGCTAAGATCCTGGAGGCTTAGGATTGTTTAGGGGTAGGAAATGGGGTGCTGGGGTGGGTGAAGAAGGGATGGGGCACGGGCTTCTTAAATCTGGTCTTTAGCCACTGGTATCTATTTGTACTGGCACCAAGCGGCCATATTTGGCCTCCTGCCCAGGTCTCTGGGAGCCTTCCATCTCTGATGTATCCTCTTCATCCCAACTTCAAGCCCTGCTCACCTCTTCTAGTCTTTTTTTAGCCATTTTTTGCCCATATGGGGGAGGGTACGGAATAAGGCAAGACACCGTCCTATAGATTTCTGGTCATGGGAAAATTCAACTGCTTTCTCAGGCCCCTTCTGCCCGCTTCACCCTAGTGACCTGTCTAAGCCACTACTCCTAGTATATGGAACAGGACTTGGCAAACTATGTCCTGCAAACGGCCAGATAGGAAATACGTTAGGCCAACCTTCAACTCTGCCACTGTGGCATGAGCAGCCCTGGACTATCTGTGGACAAATGGACGTGGCTCAGTTCCAATGGAACTATATTTGCAAAACTAGGTAGCATGCTCTATTTGGCTCCTGGGTGGTAGTTTCCCGTCTGCATATATTTATCTGCATAACCCGTAACTCCAGCTATCTTCCAGAGACCAAGGCACAAATTCTTTCAGGTCCTGGTGTCTCCTAAATCTTTCTTGAGAATTTATTACTCTGACTCTGAAAGTCATAAGGTGTGGGAGAAGGCAAGATACACGACCCCGCAGGGATCCATCAGCCTGTAGACTCCCTTACTCCCTCTCCTCTTTCTCTAGCCGGAACAATCACCCTCGCTTCTCTTGCCATTCTCTTGTGTATAGTAGATTTTATGCCTCACATACTTGGGGCTTAAATTCCGTTTAGATTCACTTTAGATTCAGTTACACCTAGCTCTTGCACACCACAGACTTTTGCTCTGGAAGCTCTAAGTTCTGTAACAAGAGTTAAGAGTCTCGGTGGCTCAAGGTCAAGAACTTGATGTTTTATTCTCTATGTTCTTCATAATTCTTCCCTGCTCTGGGAGCCATCAATGCCTCAACTGACTCTTGCTAAGTCTAGGCCTTGACTGAATCCAGCCCATACTCTAAGGGCCACCCAAAATAAGTTTTCTGGCCAGAGTCTGTTCATCTGGGTTTATCTTATGAGGAACCGAGAAGAATAAGGTTGACCTGAAATTCTTAGAAAAAGCTGCCCACTCACACAAATAGAAATAGATGCTTTCAGAGCAAAACCGTTCAGAGCAGAGCTTTTCAAACTATGGGTGACAACCCATTAGGACGTTGGGACAAGGGTAGGCAAATGTTTTCATTAGAGGCACAAGTAATAAGTATTTTGGGCTCTGTGGTCATACTTAATATGCAACTTTCAACTCACTACTACTCAGCTCTGCCATTAGAGTGTGAAAACACTCATGGACAATGCATACGTGAATGAGCATGGCTGGGCGCCAATGAAATTTATTTATGGACACTGAAATTTTAATTTCATGAAATTTTCACATCATGAAATACAATTCTCCTTTTGATTTTTCTCAGCCTAAAAACATAAACACCATTCTTAACTCACAGGCCATACATGAAACAGTTGACTGGTTAGATTGGGCCCTTGGTCGGTAGTTTGCTGACCTCTGCATTACAGAGTCAGGAAATCAATAAAGTGAAGTGAGAGGCTAGACCAGGAATTTTTTTATTTTTTAAAATTTTTAAAAAAGATTTTATTTATTTGTTTATTTGTCAGAAAAAGAGAGCGAGAGTGCAGAAGCAGGCAGAGGGGCAGGCAGAGGCAGAGAGAGAAGCAGGCTCCGTGCTGAGCAAGGAGCCTGATGCAGATTCCATCCCAGGACTCTGGGATCATGACCTGAGCTGAAGGCAGCGGCTTAACTGACTGAGCTACCCAGGCGTCCTGAAGAATCACTTAAAAAAAAAAAAAAAAGATTTCATTTATTTATTAGAGAGGGAGAGAGGAGAAGGTCTGAGGGAGAAGCAGACTCCCCACGGAGCTGGCAGCCCTATGTGGGACTCGATCCTGGGACTCTGGGATCATGACCTGAGCCAAAGGCAGTTGCTTAACCAACCGAGCCACCCAGGCACCCTAGACCAGGAATTTTTTTTTTTTTTTTTTATGAAAAAATGGGAGAATGAAGAAGATAGAAACTGTCAGACTGCACTGTTGACAGAAAAGTTTTTGTGAGGTATTTATCTCCATTAATTCACATCTGTATATGTGCACTGAATGGTGGTACAAAATGTATTTCTTACTGTGGGTTGTGGATGAAAGACAGCTTGCAAAATCATCCATTTTGAGAAACATTCCTTTCAGTGTGACATTTTTTTCTCTCCAGAGTCATTCCTATATCCATTCCACACCTCCAAATTTGATGCTAGCATTGCCAGATAAAATACTGGGCAGCAAATGAAATTTAAATTTCAGATTTAAAAAATGAATAATTTTTTAGTATTAGTATGTCTCCTGTAATATTTGGGAAAGATTTATAATGAAAGTATTCATATTTTTCTCTGAAATTCAAATTTAACCAGGAACCCTCTATATTTTTTTTCTCAATCTGGCAGTCTTATTTGCTATATAGTGAATTTTATCCATTATTACTGTAATAATGTTAAAACAGTCCAGTTTAGTTGGTAACTTAAGAAAGAAACCTGACATTTAAGTAACTTCTGTGACAGGCCAGGCTCTGAGCCATTTCACAGTTGCATAAGTACTAACCTCCTGTTATGAGGCTCTAAGAAAGGGAGCTTTGTTGTCTCTTTTACAAATGAGGAAACTGAAAAGCAGTTTGCTTACAACTAAAGGTAGAGCAGGGATAAAAAGTTGGCCCTTCTGACTCCAATTCCTTGTTCCCTCACATGGTGGTTCTCAGAGGCCGGCTGTGTTGGAAATGCCACCTAGCAGTTCTTGGTCGAGGAGGAGAGGGATTCAGTGGGAGCAGTCCAGCCATGGTGCAGACAATAACAGTATGTTGTCTGTGGAGAATTTAAGCACAACATAAAGCCAATGGAGTCTGTTTTTTATTCTAACTGTGCAATGCCAATGATAAAACACCCTTCTGCATCAGGGCCAACTCCCACCTTCCCTGATATGCCCCTACTTGGTACGCAGTTGGTGCTGAGTAAATGCTGCTCTCCTCTTTCTTCCTTCTTTCCTTTTCTCTATCTTTCTCCATACCTGGGGCCAGCAAATACGTTGCAAACCACTTGCCAACTGTAATTGGTGATGACAGTCTGGACTGTTGGGTTGAGAAGGATTCTGAAGTCGAGTTTTTGCTTGAAGCGGAGGAATGCTTCACTTGTTTGGTGATATCTGCCACAGGAAGGTGAGTAAGGGGCAGCACCATCGCTCCCCCATGTTTGCCAAACCACAGTGAAACTCCACAGCCCTCAGACAGCAAATAACTACACTGAATCCAAAGTTCCCTCCTACTTAAGACAAGGCAAAAAGGGTGGAGCAAGAGAATTTCTGCCCATCAAATGCCCACTCCCCACACCCCAACACACACAACTCCTGAGTGACCTGGAGCTCCATGCTGCGTATTTGGTGGAATCTTAAGCCGATAGGCAGGGAGGGAGTGTGTTTGTTTGGGGCCAAAGGTCAGGGGCAAATTCATACCTCCCCTCACACAGCCTTTCCCGCCTGTAGCTTTCTTTCATGCGTGGCTCATGCACAGTACGACCAGAGGTCTCTGCTTGTGTGTGTCTTATTGTAAGCAGTCAAGAGGAATGCCTTCTTTCTCCTCAGATGTGTGTCTGCCTGAAGAGAAGGCTACAAAAATAGGCTGAAGGCAAGAGTTTCCATTCCTCTCTGTCCCCAAAGCAGTTTCCTCTTGGACATAAACCTCCATCTTCCTTAAATTCCCAGATTGAGTAACTTCTTGGAAGGCTTCCTTTTTTTTTTTTTTTTAATTATTTTTCCAGCTGTAATTTTTCTTGAATCTGGAATTTTGCTCTTTCTCCTTCAAACTTCATTGTAAATCCAAGTGTAAAATCAGACTTATAAATAGCCTTTGTGTACAGCAGGCGTCTGGGTGTGCCATGTTTTAACATTAAAATAGTCTCCCATTTGGATGACTCCATAATTCCTCTGCATCTCAGCTTACCTTCCCGCCCCAGAAATTAGGGGTAATAATTGGAAGACCTTAGGCAGGCCTTCCACTGGGAGGAGTTGATAAATTTAAGAACGCCTTTAAGGCCAAAGAGAAGGAATGTTCAAAGGCATATAAAGGCATTTGGATAGCTATTCCAATCTTTAGTAGTTTTGGCAATACCTTACTGTGTTGAGTCAGTATCCTGTGGACCTAGAAATGGCTTCTAAGACTATCTGGTCAATTTCCTCTCAGGGAGTGGTGGTGAGAAGGGTCAATGATCCCTCATATGGCTCAGACCAACTTTGTCTTTTGTACAGAGGTCAAGATATTATTACTCATGATATGAAGGATATAACCTTTCAATGATTCTGGCCTATGTACACTTAGACACTTCAGGTTTGATTTTTTTTTTTTTTTCTTAACACACCAGTGAGATAAAGAAGTGGGTCCAGACTTTGGTGCTTTGTTTCATATTCCTTCAGCCAGATGATTATTGAGTATTTCATCATGCTTTCCTATGGATTCAGTGTTGTTTCTCACTGTGTCCTTAAATCCAACTTGCAGGCCACTGAGTTGGGTTTCTTCAGCAGACTCTCTGGAGCCATATTAATTTCTACCTCAGAAACTTTGTTCCTGCTTTGTTTTAGGTACCCTCGACTTGTCTCTTCCTCAACACCTATTCCCCTACCCAACCCACCCTTCAAGGTCCCATGGATATCAGCTCCATCAAGTCATACTTGACTATTTGTCCAGTAACCTATGATTTCTCCCATTCCCGAACTCCTCTTGGGAATTTTGTCAATACTCAATCTTTGCACTTGATCTCTGATGATCTCCTATAGTCATCCACATTGTTCTTGACAGAAAAAATCCTGTCTTGCTTCTCTGTATTTTATGAAACACCGAGCCCATGTTGGGCCTGCTTCAAGCAACTCTGAATTGATGAGCAGTTGAGACGTCTTAACTGGCTTACAGTTGACACATCTAAGAACACAGAGCTTCCCTTTATCTTTGCAGTGTTTGACCAGAGTTTGCCCCCAGCCATACCCAATTACAGGAAAAATAGTGTTTGAAGTAGGAACCTAGTTCTGTGAATCCACATTTCCTTCGTTGGGCAATGATCTAGCTGCGTGTGGCATAACTTTTGCTGACACATAGTGTACTCATTCTTTTTTTTTTCTTTTTTCTTTTTGTGTCAGAAAAAAACTATTTCCATTCAAGTCACAAGCGGTGAAGGAGGGTAGTGGTTCCTCTGTGACCTTGGGCGAGTCATTTCATCACCTTCAGCTGTAGTTTCTCTTCTACAACTTTTCCAGCTCCAGTGTTCAGCAAGTCTATGGTTTTGTGGCTGCTGAACCCGCCTCGCATCTCATCAAATAGATTTGTTCACATGACAAAGGGAAGGACTCCCTTAGCTCCCTCTTCATTTTCTGCTTTGGATCTGATGTCGATGGATGGAACTTGTGATGTTAATCATCAGTGGCCTGGCTGGGCCTTCTTCCTCCAGTGACCATAGCTCTTTTTATCCAACTAGCCAAGACTCAGGGTCCCCCTTGAGGGTTGCTTTGACTTGTCCACTCAGGGGCATCCGGGTAATCTAATTTGGGGAAAATTGTTCTGCTAATCTTTCTCCCTACCATGGTGTACATCCTCAGTAGCACAGAGTCTTCTGCCTGTGGTTTGACAACATGGGCCAAGTCAATTCTTTTGTTAGAGTCTTTGAAAAATTCACGACGTGTACTAGTGACTAATAAAGCAACTAATAAAGGCTTTATTAGATATCCTTTCTCTTTCTTTTTTGTGGTGGATTGCAACAACAAAACTTGTTTACCATTGTTAGCCATAATTTTATGAGTTGTTGTCTTTGGTGACTTACATTACTGCCATATCATTTTAGGTGTCACATCTTGAGGACAGATGTCTTGGGTGAGACATGAGTTGATTTTCACACTTTAAAGTTGGCCCTTGTGCTCGACAGAAAGTAGAGGATACTACTCGGTTATTAGGATTTTCAAATGGATGTTTACATCCCTCTAAAGCTAGTCTGATTTCTGCCAGGATGGAAGAGAGATCTAAAGTAGAACTAATTAAGAAATATCTATTATCTAATTGTTGCTATGTTTAATAAGCTATTTAAGACAGAAAAAAAATATTTTGTGGAATTTTAAAAAGTCATTTGATTGGTCTTCTAAAGTACCTACAGCATTTTTCCTAAGAAGGCATTGTTCATTGGGAAGTGGCTGTGGGATTATTCCTTCTTGGTAAGTAGATTTGGTGTGTGAGTTATATGCTGATATTTCCGTGCATGCTCAGGGAAACAAGTCCTCTTTGAAATGTACAGAATACTGATGCCAAGAAAGGAAGGAAGGAAGCAAGGAAGGAAGAAAGAAAGAAAGAAAATGAAAAGAGAAGAAAAGAAAGGAAAGAAAGAAAAAAAGTCAGAATTTCAGAAAAGAGTAAATTATTTGGATTAGAACCAAAACCATGTGGGGCCCAGGGATATTGTAATATTCTGCCCATTAAAAGTTCTTCTTCAAATAAATGTGAACATACAGGAAAGAGAGCAAAAGAAGTTGTGCATTTGGATTCAACAGCGTGTCAGCCTAATTATATTAGACAATGGTGAGCTCAATAATTCCACTTTTGATCCATTGCTGCATGAAGTTCATTATTATCTGTTTCAAATTATTGTTCATTTCAAGAGCCCGACAATGAAAAAGCATGTAAAGGCTTTGAAAGAGCACTTGGTGCCTTCCCCAAAAGCTTTGTGAAATATTTCTTTGGAAACATTTCTGCTGAGGCTGTGCATTGGTTGTGAGTAGGCGTAGGGGACTAGCGTCTGTGCTTCCCCTTTTCAAATTTGTTTACCTTAAGTACGTCTCCATGGAGACAAGGCCTACTTTTGAGCCAATCTTTAGGGTTGTCCATAAGAAGAAGGAACAGAAAAATATAGATAACAAAAATTCTCATATAATCCAGAAAAGGTCATTTAAGGCAAGAAAAACTAATATTTATAAAGCCTGTCTTTAAGAATGATGATTTAAAATAGGTTTTCTTATTTAACCCGGAAAGCTGGATGATATTATCTCTGTCTTACAGATGAGGTCCTTGAACTTCTGAACATTTACTCAAATAGTAAGTAACAAACCCAGATTTGAACCCAGGCCTGTCTGATTCTGAAACCCACGCTGTTTCTATAAAACCATGTTGCAGATAGTTTCAACCTTTCCTCCTACCTCCCTCAAGCATTTTCCAGAACCATATAAAAATGGGCCACTCTTGATTTTACCTTCTTTTTGGTAAATAAAGTGCTTGTGAGGAAAGAGATACTAGGAAAAAAGAAAAAATAAATGGCCCAAATAATCCAAGTATGAAATCATCACCATCAGCAGCAGCAGCAACATCATGAACACTTGCTCAAAATATTTCCAGAATCCTAGGCTGGCCCAGGAAAGCCTCATTTAGCTAATAATCCCTTGAGTAAGAAGGCCTCCATTTACCAAATTATTGGCTATGCTCTGCTTTGAAGAGAAGACAAGGCTATATACTAGAAAGAGTCATGCAGACATGGGTTCAGATCTGGCCCCTCCATGTGGGAGCCTGTACAAGATCCTAAGAAGCGTCTTTCAGCATCAGATATAAACGGGGTATCTTGATGGGGCAGGATCTGGCCCTCAGCCATTTCAGCAGGTGGTGATGGGCAACACCTTTTTTTATATTCATGACCTCTATCTCAGCTATATACCAAGTTCAGTTTGTGTAAAGCATCAATAAGGACTAGGAAAGAACTCACAGCAAGGTAAGTGGTCTCATGTGGAAAGATGGGCCCAGCAACCAGGCCTGAGTGTTGGAGGTGAGGTGTGGCCCCAGTAACATATTATGGCTGATATTAAAAGTTGACCCCACCCAGCAATTAAAAATTTTGACCTAAATGCTATAGCCCTGGAGCTTGAGCAGCTAGCTTCTGGTGCTCCTAACTCCTACTCCAATTGAGTGGAATACAAAAGGAGCATTCTCTTATTTATTTCAGGGGTGACAAGATCTCTGGCATTGAGATACAGGTATTTTCAGCAACCATGGAGATAGAGGTGGGACTGACAGCTTGGAGGGGCCCCTCCATGGAATGGTGAGGACCTGAGGCCAAAAATCCTAGTTCTGTGAGCTCCAGGTAAGGGGACCACCAAGAGGGATCCATGGGCACATCTAGTGAACCAAGTTTTCCCAGCAATATATAGGAAGGGCAACCCAGTAAATATTGCACTTCCTCTAGTGAAAGAAGTAGCAATTATTGGGATTTAGGTGGAGATGGACATGAGACTGGATGATACTCACTATAGAAGTTAACTTTTAGGTTATTGGGGTGATAAAGGGCAGTGCCAGGCACCAGTAGGCCTTCAATAAATGTGAACTACTTTGATCTGTCTGGGACATAAGCAGGGATTTATAAAGTAGGCCAGTCCAGGACACTGGGCAGAACCCTACAATGCCACCCCAGATCTCAAGGAACATTTGGGTCACACAGATCAGCTCTCAGGGTGCAGTCTGAAAGGAATATTAGACACGGGAAGAGGAGAGAAGGTGTACATCTGGGAACTGGCTGAGAGGATTTGGACTGAGAAAGGTTGAGTTATAAGGCCTCCAGCTGGAAGGGCTGGTGGAGGTGGGGAAAGATGGGGGTGGGGGTGGACCCTCTATGCCTTAGCTTGGCACCACATCTTTCCTGAAATGCCCCTCATGTCTCACTGCTCACCAACAATTTCTTTTAAGACCCAACTTAAGATTTCATCTCCAGGGAATTTTTCCCTGCTTCACAACAACTGACACCAATCATTCCCTTGCTTTCCTTTGCACTTCTGCCTTTAGATGTTTCTTAGTTTCCTATTTCTTGAGGGCTTGGCTTTTTCTTCCAATATGACTAGGGCGACATCACCTTTTATAACATGTTTCTCAAACTATTTGGTGAAGAACTATTTTTTTTTTTTAACATTTCTAAAACATTGAGGAAAAATTCATAGTCCTAGTGTATGTGACTCACCACCTGAGTTTAACAACATCCAAACTGGTCCCTACCATCCTCTTCACTGACCCAGGCCCAGTGATCACGTGCTTGGATGTCATGACAAAGTCAAATCGCCCTAAAAAGTTTCTAGGCTTAACGAGAGCCAATTACGTTTTGTACTTAACATTTCTGAACTTAGCATGGCTTGGTGAAATTTTGGGTAGCATGCTTTAGGGTATCCCTTCCCTTTCCCCACAAACACCTCTACTCTCAGACCCAGGATGGTTGCATATGGTAACTAGGTGAGAGAGAAAAATCCTTTCTTTTCCCTGGATAGTCTTCATTCTGATTTTGGCCAAGATCCTCCTTGTGACATAATTACCACCAGAGACCTGAGACTTCATAGGTGAAGAAATGATGAACAGTGGCTCCTAGGGAAGATGAGCTTGAGGGACATGAAGGGAACATTAAGATTAGAAGTACCTCCCTTAGTAACAGCATCGTGTTTTTACAGGAATAAGCAGATCTGCACTTGTCATTGGAATAATTCAATCTATAACAATCAGATCAATGGAATAATGAACTCTCCTACTCCTTTTCTCTTGGTAAAAGCAGAGCTCTTCCTGTGAGATCTCCAATATTAACATAAGAATACTATCTTTAAAGAACATTTATTGTCTTTCTGTTAGATACCACTCAACCACTGGGAGCTGTAGGTGCTCGAGAAAGGGAGGAAACAAAAACAGTCCTTACCCTCATGGAGCTGATGTTTCACTTGGGGAGGCAGTGATAAAACCTCCAGGAGACAAAAAGAAGGAGCCCTGAGATCACAGCAGCTATCTGGGGGTCAAGGATGCCCCCCCACCAGAAGAAAAGGATATTAGAATTGGGAACTGAAGGCGAGTAGAGGTGGGACAGGGGTACAGAGGACGTGCTCCTGCATCCAGCAGGATGTCATCCAGCAAAGATATCAGCACACACGAGGTGGATGGGGAGTCCACACATTCCAGGGATTGCTTGGGGACTGTTGTGAATGGGCACAGAAAGAGCCAAGGGTGGCTGCAGTGTTGGTGAGAATCAGGCACATGGGTCTTCTGGGCTGGTAAGGATCCTGTTCCTAGAGCCACGGGATGCTATTAAAGAGTTCCTGACCTGGGGAGTGATAGGCCAGATTGCGTTTTGGGGGGATTTCTCTGCTGTAGAGAGAACGTGCTGGAAGTTCATAGTGGGCTCTGTGGGATGAGTTAGAAGGCTATTGGCTCGGTGATGCTGGCTTGGATCAGGCAGTGGAATCTCTTGCTCTTTTCATCTTTGGGGGACTTGCCAACAACTGAACTAATTAAATCCTTTGAGAGATGAGTGGGCAGCATTCCCATTTTTCAGATGGGGAGACTGTTAGAAGGGGCCCTAATCAAGTTATTTCTGCACCCCCGGGGTAGTGAAGAGAAACAACTTCTTGGAAAGGCTAAGACTATAGGCCACATGGAGCCCAGGCGTGTGGGCTGCTGAAAGATTGTTTCAGGACTGAATCCCCCCTTGGCGATGCCCAAGATGCCATTTCTAGTTCCTTCTGATCCACCACGGATGTGGTTTTCACCCAGCAGATCTTGAGGATGACAGGTCTAAAATGAGAAATTAATGCTGAGTTTTGGCATAGAACCTATGAACAACTAGTTCCTAAGAGTTTTGCTGATTAGGAGCAGAGGGGAAGGCTGATGAATTAGATCAAATTGTGAATTGCGGTTCATTTTCAAAGAAACACTGTGATGACTTTCAAGGATAAAGGTGAGTCAATTAGGAGTCCTGTATCTGAAATGGTTTTCCTTTCCCTAACACTTAATTTGCTGCATAGTGTCAGCAGACCCGGGTGTGTTCCCATCAGGGGACACTGGTAAAGGAGCCACGTCGCTAAAAGAATGAGATAATGTTAATGATAAGGTGCTTATCACCTGTTATTTACCACGTACCGCCATAGAATACAATCCTAACAACCCATTTGTGGGAGGAGTTGTATTATCATACCCATTCTGCAGATGAGCAAAGCTCAAAGAGGCTAAGTAAGCTACCCAAGTTTATATAGCCTATAAGTGCAGGGGTCAGAACCTGAGATTGCCTGACCTCCAAGCTTTGAATCTGCACTAGCATTGGGAGGGCAGGAAGGGTTTGAGTGATTTATTTCTTTTGTAAGTTAGAGTGAGCTCACAGTTCTTACTCTGTATATGTCACTCTTAATTGTGGGTATTGGTGGCTCCAGGAAATATGTAGAACCCTGCGTATATCAAGGACATGGCTGTGGCCAGTAAAGGTCAAGTGCCTTATGAGTCTTCTCAGGGAAAATGTTGAGAGCCCGTGGCTTAGTAAAGAAATCACTAAGACTGATTGGGTAGGGAGGGGGAAGCAATGTCAGGGTGGGGCTACCTTGGAACAGTTTTTGGACTCCTCTTCTACCACATCCTGGGGGTCTTCTCCACGGTGCTTGCTTTGTGTCCCCAGGGCCATCGGCAGCCCTGTGGCCCCGTGACTACAGAAATGCCCTGGGTACATAATTTAAATCCTAGGGACAACTGTCTGCTATGGGATCCCAGGCTGTGTGGCTTGCTGGGAACTGGAATCCTCCTCATCTAACGTAACCTCAGCAGCCCCTAACTCTGGCTTCTCTGATACAGTCTCTCCAACAGCAGCTGGAGGGGAGTTTCTGGAGATCAGGTTTGACACTGCCACTCACTCACCCTAAGATGCCTTGGTGGTTGTCTTCATCCCTGCACATAATTCCCATGCCTCTCGGACCTGCCCTCCTCTTCATCTCCAGCCCTGGCTCTTGTCAGGGGCCCTTCATTCTACCTTGGGGTTACTTAGCCACTGGCAATTCCCCCAAATGCCCCTGTGGATCCTCTCTCTTCTTCCTTAACTTTGCATGTGCCGAACCCACCACCTGTAATGAATGCACTTTCCTCACTTTCTTTTCTTTACCCAGCCAATTCCTCCTCCTCTCTAAGACTCAGCTCCAGGGTAAGCTTTTCTGGGATACTTTTTCCTTAGTTCCATCCCCATCTCTGCTAGGTTCCTGCCTTCTGCTCTCTACTGAGGGCATATTTCTATCATAGAATTCCTAACATTGCATCATGTGGGGTGTGTGCGTGCATGTGCGCGTTCCGCTGGTCTCCCAGGTAAAACACGTGCACACTGACACCTGAGAAGTACTGACCTAGCTCTTTGCCTGGGGGAAAAGAGAATGAGCAGCTTACCACTCTCTGCCAGTTCTGTTCAGTGTTGTGCCAAGGTGAGTGATAGAGCCTGTACTTGGAACTATGTCTTCTGATTGCAAGCCTGTTTGTCTCTCTTATAACTGCATCACCGAGGTGAGGAGTGTGAGCTCTGAATTTAGACAAACCTGCGTCCTCATCTAATCTGCCACCTGTTTTCTGTGTGGCTTTGGGCAAGTTGTTTAACCCCTCTGAGCTTTGGTTTGTTAACTGTGGTGTGAAGAAAATTAACAGTAGAATTCAATGAGATAACTAATGCCAAGAAAATATTTTATACACAGCACATACTGACCAAGTGCTAAGCAAATATCAGTTATGGATGACATACATAAAACAAAGGTTTTTATTATGCATGGATATTTAATCTTACAGAAGTAGCTACTCATTCACACATATATTAATTAGGTGACTTTATTATTTGGGATGTTTGCCAGATACTGAATATAGAAAAAGACTTGACTCCACCTAAAGAGATCACAAAAGATTTAGGTAATAACATGTAACAGATAATTCAAATTAATAAAATGGAACCCACTTCAGAAAGTAAGGGCTTTGAGGTTTTGAAGAAAGAAAAGCTCATCTTGTATTGAGTAATTTGGAAAGGCTTTATGACATAGTCAGTATTTGATAGGACCTTGAAGTGTGCATAGAACTTCACAGATTGGGGATTGTATGACAACATAATGTAGGAATGGGGCGTTCAGTAGGGCTATCCCTTCTGGGAACATGGCAGGAAGGCCTTCACTTGTTTGTTTGTTTTTAAGATTTATTTACTTGTTTATTAGAGAGGGAGTGAGAGGTCATGAATGGGGGAAGAGCAGAGGGAGAAGGAAAAATGTCTCAAGCAGACTCTGCACTGCGCATGGAGCCTGAGGTGGGGCTTGATCTCACGACCCTGAGATTGTGACCTGAGCTGAAATCAAGAGTCAGACGTGTAGCTGACTGCACCACCTGGGCAACCCTGCCCTTCTCTCGTTTGTGAAGCTGGGTGTGTTTACATGGCTTGTTTTGACCAATGAACCGTGAGTGGAAGTGAGGTGTACCCTTCCTGGGCAAAAGCCAGTGTATCCCTTCCTATCCTCTGTTTTCCACTGTCACAGTGACCAGCAACATGAGAGATGGCAGCTACTCTGTCAGCATACATTCCTGAGTAACTGTGATATGCATCGTGCTTGCTGATCCCCAGTGGACATGTAGTATGCGCAAAATAGAAAAATTTGTTGTTTTAAGCCACTAAGACTTTAGGCATGTTTATTACTATGACATACTGACTGACACAAATAATTTGTGAAAATAGCAACCAATATACTAACCATATGGTAGGCACTGTTAAGCTTCTCATATGTTAACTCACTTAATCTTTCTATCAACCCTATGAGATAGATGCTATTATTGTACGATTTTATACAAGAGAATATTGAGGCCCAGAGAGGGTAAGGGGCTTGCCCCAAGCTATATAACTAGTAAGTTGCAGAGCCAGTGTAGCCTGATTCTCAATCACTAATGTTTACCACACACACACAAAAGATAATTTAACACATCCTATAATATAAAGGTCCAAGTGTCTTGTTTCAGGCACAGTTGGATCCAGGTGCTCAAACGGTATTATCTGGAACCACTCTCTGTGTTCTACTTTCATTCTCAGATGCTCTTCCAATGAAGAGGCCTCCTCATCTCCAGGCTTACATTCTGATTCTAAGCAGCTACAGAGGCAAGAACTCCTGCTCCCCCCAAATTCTAACAAAAGTCTTTAGGGAAGCTCCCTGTACTTCAGTCCATATCCATTGGTATTACTTTACCTGAAAAGGGGCAAATGGGTGCTGAGCAGGCAATGGTGACATGTCCATGCCCATGTGGAGTGACTGAGGCCACTAGTAACTGAGAGCTTCTGTGAAGCTGCCAAAGAGTCTGAGAACTTTAAGATCTCCAGTTGCTGTAGTCACAAAAATAACCCCCCAAACAAATACCAGTAATATCACCAAATATTGTCATGGAATTGAAGATGGCAAAATTCCAGACTGGAAATCTCTGGAACTTGCATGCGTATGGGAAGGATTTCGGAGTTTTATTTCTTCTTCTGCCCTCTTTTTCTTCTTTGCCTGAGTTCTCTTACTCTCCGTTCTTCAGTCTGTGCTGTAGGCTCACAGAGAGTTTTATGCACAGATATTTTTTTTACCCCGCTGCCCATGACAGACAGTGTGTGCATGAGTGCACACCCACATCCACACGCACACACGCCCGCTTTCCTTTTTTTTTCGAAGTGGTAGCAGAAGGGGCACTAGATTAGAAGTCAGGGTACCTGGCCTCTCATTCATCTCTCGCTGTGAACGTGGCAGTGGCTGAGTCATGACCTTGCTCTGGGTCTGTCTCCCCACCTGAAAAATGTGACCTTGGATCAGATGATTCCAGATACCGTTCCTCCTCCCACTTTGTTCTTGGTTCCAGCTACCCCCATCCACCCTGTAGCTTCTTCCCTTAACCCCATCCCTGGCCCAGACCCCAAGCCTATTCCTGGTCTCAGCACAGCCTCAGCCCTACCGTGTCTCCCCTTCCCAGCGACTCCCTAATGCTCGGCTCACTCAGCACAGCCATTCCACTGCACCCCACCAGCAGCACCAACAACTTCTTGGGGCTGTCCTTTAAAAAGGCAGTATCTCCCAACCCTTCGTTCATGCCTCACGCCTCCACTGGGATCCTTTCAAGGCAAAAATGCAGGAAATTATATGTAAAGTCTCACCCAAATAAAACAAACCACACATAATGCACTACAGTATGTTGTCAAAGAAATATCCAATTTGGTATCCATCTTATTTTGTGTGGCCCACTACATTCATGGTCGTCTCCAGTCTCCCCTTGAAAGGCAGGATGGTTCAGTGGGCAGGGGATACACGTGACATATGCCAAGCTCAGGCTCGCCTCCGTGGCCAGTTGGCCACTTAGCTGCCGTGTGGCCTTGGGCCAGGTACTTGATCTTCCCGTAAACTTCCGTTCCTTATAGCAACATGGTGGCCGTCCCTGCAGCCCTCATTTCCCTGCTGGGGCTGTAAGGGTTAAGTTAGAGTCCTCCCCAGGCCGCAGGGCTGGCATGAGCATAAAGCCCGTGCATGGTGCTGGCCCGTAGCAGGCTCATTGACTGCTGGGGATTATTGCTTTCTGAAAAAGAGGAAAAAAAAAAATAGTTGTATGGGATTATTACAGAGCTGTTTAAAAAAAGACAGCTCTCTATGTACCGCTCACAGATGCAGCGCTCAACGACAGAGCAAGGTGAAGAACAGCATGCATAGTTTGATATTTTTTGTTTCAAGAAATGAGGGAAAATCAGAATTCAGTTCCCATCAATGTGAATAGATAGAAGTACACCACACGCGCACGCGCACACACACACACACACGCACGCGTGCACACTTTAAAGGTACAGAGGGCCAGGGATGGTTTCAGGGCACAACTCAATCTGTTCTTCAGAATTTTGTCCCATGCAAATATATAAGCTATTGAAAAGATGAGTTCAAAAAGGTTAGCGATCCAAGTCACCCCTGGTTCTCTGCTGAAAGCTGAGAGATCCGGCGCAGGAGGGAGTGAGAAGAAATCCCAACTGGGATTTCATCTCTATCTCTCAGAGAGAAAATCCACCAAACGGAGGACATGGCACTTCCAGTCACCTTGGAAAGTTACTGAGTAGAGGCTTCGGATCTCCGCGGGACCCAGTCTGTGATCAGAGATTCCTATGAAGGGCGTGCGGCAAGTCAACGAGCTGATGAGTCAGTGCTTGCACCAAATGGAGCATATGTATGATGCTTTTAAGTTGACACAGTGGTTTCACACCTGTCTCCTCACCGGGGTTTCCAGCCATACACTGAAGTTAGCATTCCAGTTTTTATTATTCCTCTGACTGTGTCCTTGATGGTTTGTAGCAGGAACTGCCACAGCCAGCCCCTTCTGCCCTGGGCACTCACCATCCTGCTGGCTTCCTACTGTAAACACCAGGGGCCCTGTCCTGAGGGTTCTCTCGGCCTGCCATGGCCAGAGTGTGAGGTGTTGTATCCCTGGGAGCCTCCTGATGCTTTAGGGCCCCAGGTGCCTCACCCCTGATGGGCCCCAGTGAGGCGGGGCTACACAGTCTCCTTGGGGTCCCGGCTGGGATTTGTCCTCAGTTGCCTCCCGTGGTAACCAGACCCTCGAAGCGAGGATCCTGGGGTGGCTTCCTTCCCTTCCCCTCCTCCTACACCCCCTCCCACATCGGCATTTCCTGCAACCCCCTGCTCAGATGAGTTATGTTTAAAATATGTTTAACTCACCTTTCCTCTCAAGGTCACCCTCCGAGGGAACCCGGCCTGAGCCAAGGCACGTCCCCAGCGAGTGAAGGGGTAGAAACGGACTGGAGGTCTTGTTTCCCTCCATCCTCTGCTCTGCACCTCAGAAGTGTCCATGGAAGAAAATGCCCAGAACGGAGAGGGCAGACTTTCTCTTCAAAACTCAGGCTGAAGGAAACCACGGAATCCAGCACCATGAGTTCTGAGAATAGAGTATTCAAAGCCAAGAGAAACCTGATACTGGTTAATGAACACCAGTATCTCAACTTGTCTTTCAGAGCAACATTTTAAAAATTGTTGTGATTTTTATTTTCTTTCTCCATTTATTATTTCACGTCTGGAAAATAACGGTCAATAGTCACCAGGCTGTTTCACAGACGTGCTGTGCTGCTTTGGGTTTTTTGATGCCTTACTTTTCCAGTCCAAGAATTAGATTGTTGCTTAAAATGGTCTATTATTTTCTTTTGAAGGCTGATCCTCTCTTGAAGGGAGTTCTGTTTCAAGAACAGCAAGGGGGCTGCCTGGAAGGCTTGGAAAGGAGCTGGTATCCAGGCCCTAACCCTGTAGGATGGGGGGCGGGTGGGGTGGCAGCAGCAGGCAGGAGTCAGGAGAGGCCTCCCCAGGCTGCAGAACTGGCCTGCATGTGTGCACCGAGGCCGGGCACACACTTCCTGGAGCAGGGCTTGAGCCGAACCAGACCCCATACCTGAGTGGCTGAACAGGGGTTCCAGAGGGAGGAAGGAGGAAGAGGAGAAGAGGGAAGGCCAGCGGGAAAACATGCCTGTTCTCCACCAGACCAAGACTGGAGCCCTGAGGGTGAGCCTGCCCCAGGACCAGCCCTGAGCAGGGCTTGGGGAGACACCCTTGAGTCATGCGGAATGCCTGTGGCAGTGGCCATCACTACTCCAGGACACTGGAATCCTTGCTAGAGACCCAGGCTCCTTCCCTAAGACCCAGACTAGTGAGGCAGGGGCCCCGGGGAGGCCCTCTTACCAGGTCAGGGGATCCATCCAGGGGACGGGATGAACCGCCAGGAGGGTGTGCGGTGCTCAGGGCTGGTGTGTTGGCTCAAAATTTCCTAAATGACAGAGAAGCAAGATTAAAAAGCCTAAGGCCCCCTGTTCTAGTCAGCTCTTATCTCTGGTGTTCTAACGAGTGGGGTTTGTCTGCGGGGACACGGGTGCCATGCACGTTAGAGGTTCGATTCCCCACAGCAGCGCAGGGGACTCAGAAGGAGCTCAAGCAAGGGGATGGAACAGAATGTACACGGAAGCACTCTGAGTTTCAGCATCTTCCTTGAGTTTGTTTGGATCCGGGAAAGGGACGACAGTGGCTTGCGCTTGAGTCATCGCAGATGAGTTGGATCTGCTGGCGGCCCATAGCGCTGAGTCTCCGGGTGGGATCCTGCAGCTCCGTGTCCCACGTGGACACCTCCCTCCGCCCGAGGGTGGCGCATGCGCAGATTCCTTGCGGCGGGACGACTCCTGCTCAGCTGGGAGGCTACACGTGCGGGCTGATGATCCTTTAGATTCTGAAGGGTCCACTCTTGGTAATGGATTTTTCTTAACATTGTCAGCTGCCTTTGTGGCTTTCCCTGTGACATGGTCCTTCACGGTGCCCTGGGATTGGCCAGAATTAGTCTAGAACCTTGCCTAAGAGGGAATGAAGATTTTGGAGCATAACTTTTGGGTGAAAAATGGGCTTGCAGAGCGATAAGAACAAGAATTCAATGCTCGGGGCTTTCCCTCCCGCTCCCCTCCCCTGTGCCTCTCTCCCTTGCTTGCCCCATCCTTCTTTTAGCTCACTTTATCTTTCCTCTGACAAGTCTGCTTTTCTTCCTTTTAAGTCCCAAAAGTAATGGAGCATTCCAGGAGCAGAGCCTGCTGCCTGGGTTTGAATCCCCAGGCTCTCTCTCCCTGACTGAGCAATTATGGGGCAGTGACTTAAGCTCACTGTGCCTCAGTTTCCCCATCTGTACACTGTGGACGTTGATGATGATAGCCTCTACCACACAGGGCTGTTTGAAGATGAAATACATTAATAATTGCTTTTGTTTTGTTTTAAAACAGCAATGATTGTAAAAGGCTTAGGAAACTGCCTGCAAAGGGTAGAGACCGAAGCGTTAGATGACTGAGGGTTAGATGACATTATTCTCTAGCAGAGTTAGTGCAGGTAAAAGAGAATAACGAGATAAAATACATTTCAGGATGCTCAGATTTTGCCCTTGAAAGGGTCCTGAAGCTCCTGGGAGTCTCCAGAGAAAGAAGAAACATCTGGGAAACAAGGTGGCCTTTCGTTGAGATGTGGCCTAGGATGGGAGTCCGTGTTCTCACTTAGAGTCTTGGGGGAGCTGTATGACCCTGGGCTAACCAATTAATCTCTCTGGGCCTTAATTCTCTCATCAGTGAAAAAAAAATAGGGAGAAAGAAGGGAGAAAAAGGAAAAGAAAATAATACAATCTTATTGCACAGAACTTGGCTCCTAAGGAGGACTGGATGGTCTAAACGATTTTCAATGCCATTGTAAGTTGATGCTGAAGGGCAATGGCTTCTCTGTGATCTTTCAGACCCTTGAGTGCCAGGGATGAGCTTGTTGCTGCTGGATGGTAGAAATGAACTCTCTTGGGTTGTGTTTCCAATAAAGGTGAATTAATGTAAGTTAAAAATAAAAAAGTATTTCCTGGAAATACTTTTCCAGGTTGATCAACATCTTCCTTATCACTTCTCCAATCACAAAGGAACAGAGACAATTTATTTGGGGCTTGGAACTCATTGATCTGTGTTTTCCTCACAGCTCTGAGGAATGTTGCTTCTGAATCCTAAATTGAGACACAGCATTGGCCAAAACATTATTTCTCATTTGTGATGATATTTGAAAAAGGAATAAATATATAGAAGATGGACATATGAGTTTATATATGTTTGTGTGTGTGTGCATATATATATACACATATATATATAAAGATATAGATAAATAGATGTATGAATCTATATATATGTGTATATGTATATGTCTATCCTATTTTATTTTGTTTATTTTAAAGACTATCTTTTCATAACACTTTTAGGTTCATGACAAATTTGGGAGGAAAGAGCTTTCCCATATTCTCCTGCCCCGACACATAAACAGCCTATACCATTATCAACACCCCCCTCCCCAACCTGAACCCAGAGTGAGACATTTATTACAATGATGAACTTGCACTGACACATAATCACCCCAAGCCCATAGTTTACAAGTTTCATTCTTGGTGTTGTACATTCTATGGGTTTAGACAAATGTGTTAAGACATGTACTCACAACTATAATTTAGAGAGTATTTTCACTGCCCTAAAAATCCTCTGTGACCACCTGCCTTTTCATCCCTCCCCTCCCATCCCTGGCAACCACTGGTATTTCTACCCTTCTCCGTAGTTTTGCCTTTTGCAGAATGCATACAGTTGGAATCATTGAGCCTATAGCCTTTTCAGGTAGGCTTCTCCGCTTACTAATATCCATTTAAGGTTCCTCCATGTCTTTCATGACCTGATAACATTTCTTTTTAGTGCTAAATAACACACCATTGTCTCGATGTGTCTCAGTTCATCGATTCACCTCTAGAAGGACACTTTGGCGCTTGTGTGCAAGTTTTCAGTTCCTCCGAATATATATCAAAAAGCACAATTGCTGGATTGTATAGTAAGAGTAGTTTGGTTTTATGAGAAACTGCCAAATTATTTTCCAAAATGGCGACCCCATTTCTCGTTTCTTGTAGCAATGAATGTGGGTTATTATTGCTCCACACCTTTGGCAGCATTTGGTGGTGTCAGTATTCTGAATTTGGGCCATTCTAACAGGTATACGGTGGTATTCATTGTTGTTTTAATTTGCATTTCCCTGATAATATGTGATATGGAGCATTTTTCCGTGTGCTTGAATCCCATCTGTATATCTTCTTTAGTGAGGAGATTGTTAAGGTTGTTAGCCCATTTTTTATTTGGGTTGTTTGTTTTCTTATTGTTGAGTTTTAAGAGTTCTTTGTAAACGTTGGATAGCTGTTTTTCTCAGATGTGTCCTTTGCAAATTTTTTTCTCTTTGTGGCTTGTCTTCTCAATCTCTCGATGGTAGCTTTCATATTTTTTTTTTAAGATTTTATTTATTGATTTGACAGAGAGAGATCACAAGTAGGCAGAGAGACAGGCAGAGAGAGAGGGGAAGCAGGTTCCCCACTGAGCAGAGAGCCCGATGTGGGGCTCGATCCCAGGACCCTGAGATCATGACCTGAGCCGAAGGCAGTGGCCCAACCCACTGAGCCACCCAGGCGCCCCAGAGCAGAGGTTTTTAAGTTTAATGAAGTTCATGGTGTGTCTCTTTGGGGTTGTAGTTAAAAAGTCATTACCATATATTTGGCTACATAAAAATTATTAAAAAAAAAAAAAACAACAAAGGAGGGGTACCTGGGTGGCTCAGTGGATTAAGCCACTGCCTTCGGCTCAGGTCATGATCTCAGGGTCCTGGGATCGAGCCCCGCATCAGGCTCTCTGCTCAGCAGGGAGCCTGCTGCCCCTCTCTCTCTGCCTGCCTCTCTGCCTACTTGTGATCTCTGTCTGTCAAGTAAATAAATAAAATCTTTGAAAAAAAAATACCAACAAAGGAATATGAAATTGGGGCTACCCTGGACAGTCTGAGATGACGTGCAGAGAACAATTGTTCATCTCTCTGGCCTCAGTCTATCACTTCCCGGGAAGCCCTGATTTCCATCTGTGGGCTCCCTGTTAAAGCCAGCCTACAGGGAACGTGTGATCTAGCTTAAGCCAGTCAATGGGTCTGGGCCTTGGCCACAGTGATTGGATCAGTTTTGGGCAACTGGTCAAAGCCAATGCAAGCAAAATGAAGTTTGGGCTCTTATTTATAAATTCTTTCCCTTCCTTTCCCAGCATGGTTTATGAATGTGAGGAATGAAATTTCTGTAGCCATTTTGTTACCTGGAAGGTAGCCATTCTGAAAACAAACCACATATCAAAGAGATCAGTGCAGAGAAAATGTTAGAAAACAGAATGGGGCCCTCTGGAAGATTTAGACCTTCTGGAATAAATTGAGCCAGAAGACTGTTCTCAGTCTGGACTTTTGGGTTACATGATCCAGTACATTTTCTCTATTGGTTGGGGTCTAGTCAGGAAAAGAGAAACCACGTGAGATATTTCAAAACACAGGGACTTAATAAAACATTTATTTATGCAAGTAAGAGATCAAAAGGAGGATGCTGAGGTAACCCAGAGATTAATATGGCTTGAGCCAGCAGAAAAAGAGAGGATGATTGCCAGAGCTTACGAGCTTGGAGAGAGAGGGTCCCATGTGATCGTGCTGGGCGCCTGGGGGGAAACTTCATGGCTTGTGTTGAGAACCTTGAAGCTCTCAGACCACTAAGGAGAGAGGAGACAAGAGCTGATGGGTGCTCACACCCCAAGATGGTTGCTCTGAGGCCCAGAGCACATGGCCCAGTAGACAAGCAAGCTAGTGCAGCTGGTACTTCCCAAGGGATCAAGGCTGATGGTCTGTCCCTCCTCAGGGGCATGGTGAGGGGGCTCTGGTAATACCAAAAGAATATGGGAAGCAAGTCCACTGTCTACACCTGTGGAGAGACACTGTCGGGAACTGAAAGTTAGAAATGAAGTCCTTCACCCCTTCTCCTGCCTCCAAATCCCCCTCTCGTGCGTCTTACTGACAGACCCTCACAGAAACCCAGCTGGAAGGACAGTTTGTTAAATGAGGCTTGCAGAGTACCATTCTAGCACCACAGAGCCAAAGGATGAGCTGGTTGCTGAGAGAAGAGAGGTAAAGGCAGGCGCAATGGCCTAGCCAATCTGAAATGGGCTTCGTGTTACTTGCATCCTATTGATAGACCCAATTGTCCTGATAACCATAATTACAGCCTTATCCCATTTTTCTTTGGGTTATAATCTGGAAACCATCTTGGTAATCCCAAACTCTACTGTTTACTTTGAAATCCTCTGTTGAATGCTGGGTGTTCATCTTCTAGTCTCTCTGATGAGAAGACCAAGCAAGATATCAGGTTTATGCCAAGCTGACCACTTCCCTTTTGAAAAAGCTCCTAGTGGATGGAAGTGTTGGGATGCATTGAAAGAAGAAAATCTGAAGCTTCTTTTTGGGGAGGGAATTGGACTAGGATGCTTTTGGCTTCAGGAAACAGGAAATGGCTTAAAATGGCTCAAAGGATGACAAAACATTCCCTCACATAACTGGAGCTCCAGGGATAGGCAGTTTCGAGGAAGACTAATTCCTCAGCTCATCTATATCTTCAAGGATACAGGTTCTTTCCATGTTTTCTCTTTATCTTCGTTCTTATCTTGTTTATTCGGACAATACCCCTACATGGTTGTAGTAGCTGCCTGTTCCAAAGATGTTATCCAGATCTAATAGAAGAACACCATCTTTTTTTGTGTGTCTCTTTCTTGGATCCCCCCTAATGGAGTTTCCATAACGGGCTAGACCCAAGTCATGCTGTACCTAAACCCATTACCAGCAAGGGGGCCAGAAACACCATGGTTGGCTCAGATCAGCCAGAATTCTCTTCTGAGCTGGGGTTATGGTGTCTATAGGTACCTATACCATCAATGAGGGTAGCAGAACCACCAGACAGTTATTATCCATAAAAATATGCAATCAGATTTGTAGTAGGGATTTTACCTTCTGCAATTCTGAAACCTGGTTAAACCCTCTCTATAGGCCTGTCATCTTTGCATCTTATGCTGTGGCTTCAAAGCCCATAGAACAGGAAGTGGGGAAGGGAAGATGGGGATAAAGTGAGGGAGAGCAAGGATAAGCTGGATGGGAATGGACTGGAACCTGGGTCATTTCTGAGGGTTTCCAGCCTCCATATCCTATAGGAGAAGCAGGTGCCTGTTGTCCCTGAGATCCAAGATCTCCAAGGCACTGGAGGAGCCAAAGGGGGATCCAGACAAGGTGAAGCAGTTGTAGGCATGGCCATCATTCCTTGATAATGAGATGAACTTGGTAATCCCACCCCAATCTTCTGAGCTTGACACGTGGCCTCCAAATCTCGGGGAAAGGCATCTCTCATAGCCCCAGTGGAAAGATGCAGTAAGGGAGATTCTGGGAAACAAAACTTGGGCTGGCCCTGCTGACGTACTATAAAGCCATCACAGTAACCTTCCTGGAGGAAGTGATCTTGAACCAAATTGGGGTGCTGTAGGTGAAGAAGAAGGAACAGATTTGGGGGAAGCAACCAAAAGTGTCTATGCTCCAAGGTGAGCAGTTTTTGGCTGCTTTGTGCTAGGATCTAATGTCATGCATGGATTGTGTGTGTACAGTGCACGTACTATAACAGCACTGCAAAACCATAGGCTCTCTCGCTCGCTCTCTCTGGGCTTATCAGAGGCCAAACCCTGGCAGAAAATACTAAAGAAAAATAAACTCATTCCCTCAGCATTTGGTGCAGTGCCTGCCCTACCTCTGAGTCACCACCACACTGTTCACTTCCCCTGCTTGGAACCCCCTCTCTCCACTTCCTGTTCTCATTCAGCAAGCATGCATTAAGCGCCTACTGTTTTTGGGCTGCAGGGGACACAAGAAGAGGAAAAACTGAACTTGAGCTCCCACTCCAGGGGGGAATCCTTCTTCCTCTGCCCTAAATCCCCCTCCTTCCAGAAACCTTCCCAGATGTCTTCTCAAGCTCTCCAGCAAAATTTTGCAGCCCCAGCCTGTTTCTGCACGGCTGTAAGTGATTATATACAAGGATGTGTGTATATGGACATGTCATTTTTGTTTTTAATGAAAGCTTTATTTTTGTTGGTCCCATCTTCCCCCTGGAGCGCATAAGAACTTTGAAGGTCGGGTTTCTGTTTCCTTCCCTGCTCCTAACCACGTGCAATGTGTAGGGCGGCTGTGTTCAAAAGGCAGAAATCCAATGGGGCTTCCCAGAGACAACTGGCAGCATTTCCATGTGCCTTGGAAGAGGCAAAAGGGGTGCTTCACACCCACTCCATGTGGCCCTCGACACCCTGTTTTTATCATTTCTGTTGTGATCAGTATTAGTGCCCCATTCTACGGTGAGGAAGTTGAGCTCAGGCTTGTGGGACTTCTGGAGGGGCTCACTGCTGAAGAAGTGCAGAAGCAGACCTCCAGGTCATGCTCTTGCCTCGAGGGATTTACACTGGGCTTCATGGTTCCACCAACCTCAGGGTGCGTGGGTGCAGGAGCGTTGTCACACATTTACCAGGGCCCTATTCTGTGGGGGCCCCTGGGCTGAGGTTTCCTTGTAAGTGTCATTACCAGACCTCAGGAACTCATGTAACTTGTAAGTGGCAGACTGAAGCTCGCATCTAGGTCTTTCCAGTACCAAAATGCATGTATTTAACCGCTATGTCCTCCTGCCATAACCATGCTCTAAAAGGATGTGAGTGAACTTCTAGAATTCACATTTCGGCCCTGGAGCTAGACCCACCACAGTTGAAACCCCAGTTCTGCAGCTTTGGGCAAGATGCCTCTTCCCTTCTCTGTACAGCGAAGAATAAATAAACAATAAATAATACCAACCTCACGGGCTGGTTTGAAGATTAAATGAAAGAATAAAATACATATATGTGCATGCTTTCCATAATGTCTGGCATGAGGTGAGCATAAGTATTAGATTTTATTCTTATAATAGCAGTAATTCTCATTATTGACCTCGTTCAATCATCCCAGCCAACAGCTTGCCTAGCAAAGCCATCTTCGTCAGGACATTGTCAGCACCAAAAGGCTTGAATTCCGGGGAGCCTCTGATTCCCCCAGAAGCTTGTACCAGAACCATCCTTGCAGCTGCTCGGGAAAGCCTGTGCGTGCAGCCGGGCTGCAAAACCCAGGCCTTATTGATGTCCTGTCTTAGCCGGCCCCACTCAGCTGCTCCACACATGTTCCATAAATGGGAGTCATTAGCGGCAAGCCCCATAAACACTCCCTCCTAACCATGCTGTGCCGCGTGTGCAGGATGTGGGGCGACCGCTCCATCAAGCCCTGAAGCCCATTTATGAAACAGCTATCAGTGTGCATATAAAGCAGCATGTCCTAAAAAGAGCTTTCCAGGGTCCAAGGAAGGGTGGGGGAGTAGGGGGACAGCTCCTCTTGGCTGCCTGAGCCAGCTCTCACTTACCTCCCTGTAAAGGACAAGTTGGTTCAGATGAATAATCACAGGGATCTGGCTCAGACTTCTCCACTGGGACATTTGAAAGTGATGATCTTCTTTGCATTTAATAAAACTTCTTTATTAGGTTCCTCAAATCTCAAGTTAATTGAGTGGGCAGATTCACTGCAAAGGGGCTGATGGTCTTGGGTTCGCAAGGCTGAAACAGCTCTATGGCAAGCACATACGAAGGCATTGTGTGTTCAAGTGGCTGGTGGGGGAAGCTTGAGGAGCTGGAGTTGTGGCAAAACACAGTCTTGCTCCCTCTCAACGGTTCTAGGGGAGCCGGGAATAGGGAAAGAGCCACAGCATGCATGGGGCTTCTGCTAAATTGGGGTTCTCAGTGAGAGGCTGCAGAAGAGGGGTGGGCCTTCAGAGAACAAAACGTTAATATTCCGGATGCAAGCTTGTTGACCAGGTCTTTCCTAAGAAGAAGATGGAATTAGATGCATGTAACTCAGTTAGGTACAGTTATGGCAGCAGAAGCTGCAGAGAGCAGGTAAATTTGTCTCTCCGAGCCTCAGTTTTGCCATTTGTAAAATGAAGATAAGCCTAGACTATCAGGTGTTGGAGGAAGCAGGATGTCTGAGCTGGGGTTATCCCTGGGGCTGGCATAAAGAAAGAAACAGTTACTATCCCACTCTCCCCTGAATGCCCAAGAAGGTGTTCCCAGGGTGGTGGGGGTGGGAAACCCCAATTGTGGAGCATAGTGAGGGGCCTTTAGGGAAACCACAGCTTAGCAAGAAACAGTCCAGAGCTTGAGGCCACCAAGGCCAAATCCTGATTATTCCATGGCCCTCTGCCAGAGGGAGTGGGAAGGAGAGGGGGAATCTGAAGTTCAGAGGGGCAGAAAGAGGAAGAAGGGGGTGCGAGGAGAAGGCGGAACAGAGAGGAGGCAACTTGCCAAGCTGGGGAGAGGAAGAGGTGGGCAGAGGCCAGGCCTGCAGGCAGGCCCACTGGGCCGCTTCGTCAGCAGCAGAAGCCATGTTGGCCCTGGGTCCAGCCCAGCCCCTAAGGAAGAGGAGCAGGCGCTGCTGGTTCTCCTGAGGTGATGAGCTTTCAGGAGGGAAGCAGGTGCTACAGAGAGGGAAATGGGGGGTGAGGGACACGGAGGACCTTGTTAGTTTGCCAACTTTTGAGCCAGAAGGGTTAATAACAGGTTCAGACCCTCAGCCCTAGATGCATTCAGGTACGGGGTACAGGCAGATCCCAGTCACAGGGATTAGGTGGGTGACTGGATAAGGCACAGGTCCCAGTCCCAAACACTGCCATTGAGCTCCCCACCTTGCTTCCCTGGGCTGGCCTCTGCCCTGAGCATCAGGAGCACCAGTCCCTCAGCTCCTTCCTCCCCCTGCCCATATGCAGAAAGCTTCCTAGTCTGACAGTGACCCCCCCACCGGAATGATACCTCTCTATGCAGAGGGAACTCCTTATATGGCTCCATCCCCTCTAGGAACTGTCTGTTTCTTTCTCCCCAGATGACATCCCACTCTAGCTTTCAGACCAGAACTCTCTTCACACATTCTTGACAATGGGCAATATGGTTTCCTATTTTCCCATCTCCCACTGCCCTTGTATTTCAGGAGGCTGAAAGGATGTGTGGCTCTTCCTGTGTCTTCATTATTGTGCTCCTTCTGTCTGCCCTGCTGTCCCAGTCCTGTGTTCAGTGTTAATAACTTCAGAAACAAGTCTAAGAGGCCATGGGGAAGTGCTAGGTTGTCATCTCCCGAAAATGCAGATGAAATTTCCTCCTCTCTGCACCTCCAACCTGCAAACCCCTGACATTTCTACAGTTTGCCTTCATCACACCGTGCCCACCTCTGGCCTTAGGTTTTGTTTATTATCCCTTTAAATTACATACCCCCTTAAGAGAGAAAAAGAAAGTCTGATATGGAGAACAAAGAAAGTTAAGGCCTTTTAAAGTACTTTTATGGAGGCTTTTCATGAACTTTACGAACGGATAAAAAACAAGTGTGAAAGGATTTTTCAAGGAAGGAACATGCTTTTGCAATTTGCTGGAAGTTTTCCCTTGTGTTCCAGAAAAGCAGCCTCCCCATTACTCACCAGGGAGGCACGCAGGCCAGGGAGGAAGGGGGTTCAGCGAATAAAAACAGGCCTTTCCCCCATCCATGTGCAAACAACACTTAATAATCAAATTGAAAAAACACACAAATGAAATTAAAACGTTTTCCAAATGGGCTGCAGCCCTGAGGCCAGACTTCATGGGGCCGTGGCTTGGGTGAATTTGTATCTTTGCCTTAATTGGGCTCCAGGCAAAGTGGCTGTGGGGAAAGCCAGATTCTGGTGTCAACAGGAGGGTAGGACACAGCCACTGGAAGCATGGAGGCCAGCTGGGAGCCAGCACCCCAGCCTCTCTATTGCTTTGTCTCCCAGGGGTGTCACCCATCTCCTGGGACTCAGTTTATAAGGCTGCCCAGACATATCCCATATGGCTCACCCCTGTAACTGCGCTGGGTCCCTCACTCATTCATTTGCTCACTGGGTCCCATCAGCGATGGACTTGCTATCTTTTCTCCAATCTTAAAACAAAGACAAGAAGAAAAACCCCGAAGCCAAAACTTCTCCTGACCTCACGTCCCCTTTGGCTGTGAACCCATCTCTCAGCTCCTGTTTCGGTTGCCTGGACTCCGGTGTCCAGTTATTCCCTTCCTGATCTCTCCTGAACTCCATCTGCTTGGACTTCTGCCCACCTCAGCCCACCAGAACTGTCCAGCTGAGGTTAGGGTCAGCGGTCCCCTCTGTGTGAATAAATCAGGTCTCCAACCTCATCCTTGTCCCACCAGCAGTAGGGGGCCAACACCACCTCCCAGACACTGCTCTCCCTTGGCTTCACTCCACCACTTCCTCTGGGTTCTCTCATCTGTGCTGGCCATTCTTTCAGAACAGCCTTGGCTGGTCCCTCCTTTCCTCCTGACCTCTTGTCTCAGAGCAATCCAGTGTGCACTGCTTGAACCTTCTCTTTATACTCATTTCCTTGGTGATTTCATTCAGTTTCATGGCTTTGCAATTACTGCATGTGCTGATGACTCCAACATTTTTATCTCCTTAGCTTCCCCCCTTAATTTCAGACTTGTGTACCCAATGGCCTACTCAACATCACCACCTGGTTGTCAAATAGACATTTCAACCTTAGCATGTTGAAGATTGAGTCAAGTCCAAGGTCTTTACAGTGACCCTACATATTCTACCCTCCTTGAAACTTTTTCCAGCCCCTCTATCCTCAGTGGGCTTCTTGCCATTCCTTGAAAAGACCATGCAGGGTCTCCCTGTGGGGACTCTCACTCACTGTGCCCTCTTTGGGAGGCTCTTCCTCCAGACATCCACACAGCTAACTTTAGTTTTGTTTTGTTCCAAACCAGAATCCAATCCAACATATTGCTGTGGTTCAGTCTTTTTAGTTTCTTGATCTAGAATTTCCCCACCACATTTTTAAAAAATGATATCAATTTTTTTTTTTTAAGAAATGCTTATTGCCTTAGAAAGTGTCCCTTGCTCCCCAGTGGCCAGACCATCTCCTCTTGGTGTCATTTAACGTTTTCCTCTACCCCCGTATGACCTGTAAACATGGTGTCTCAGCAATCCGTCTCATATGGTGTCTCTTGCTAGTATTTGACAGTTGTTGCCTTAAGCTCTCTGCTGGTTACCTGAGCAGGCATTAGGGTTGCTTATCCATCCTCACTTATGTGGCCATGTGCACTATCATTGTTCCCCAAGGAATTTTCTTTGGCCACCATGCCTTCTCACTATATACAAATTCATTTACTTCCATTTGTTTAACCTACCTTCTTTACGCTAATGGGGTCCCAAATTCATAGCTGCAACATCTGCTAGAATCTTTGGTTGGATGATATTCATTCTTGCACTCTCTCTCCTCAACTCTCTGCAGAATAAACTTTGTGACAGGCATTACAGATGAAGCCAAGAACAAGGCAAATATACTTCCTGCCCTCATGGAATTTACTATCTATCGGGAAGGACAGACTCTAAGCAGATAGGCTGGAGAGCAGGCAGGGCGATGCATGTCAGGTACAGGAAGTCACACTGAGGACTTTGGGCTATAGCTAAGAGGACCTAGAAGCCCCTGATTGGACCTGAGCAGTTTGTTCTCAAGGCAATCACTCAGACCATAAGGCAGAAAACAGACCAGAGGGAACAAGAGCAGATGTGCAAGTCCAAATAGGAGACAGTTAAGAATTGATGGTGCCATCCCAAAATGGTAATTATATTTTCCTAACACCTGCTCTAGTTTTTCTCATCTGGCCACTTAATTATGTAGGTGTGAAGCCAAGAACCACCACCTTAACTCAGGGCCTCACAATTCGTGCAGTGGTATCCTACAGGACCTGCTCCCTCTACTTTGTCTTCATTGTGGAAGGGATGGGCTTTTCTTCTCCTCTTGCTTCTCTTCCCCTCCCCCATCCTGACATTCTGGCATCGTTCCCCCAAAAGTAAAGGAAGTGAATATTGTAATGTAACTTAGGAGGGCCTCTATGCCATGCTAAATTCTGCTAGCTTGTTTACTTTTATACCTGGAGATGTACGTGAAATTTTTTTTTGAGACCTTCCAATATCAGGACTGATGTCCATCTTAGTTTTGTAATCCTCCTCCTCAACCTGCAAGATCCCTTCTGTCCCCCATTGTGCAGTTGCACTGGTGAAGTAGGTAATGACTGCCACCTAGGGAGAGGCCTGTTGTGGCGTGGAGTGGGAAGGGTAGGAGGAGGAAAGTAAAGTTAAGGGAATAACAAGGAGTTGGAGAAGGATCCCAGAAAGAGCTTCTCTGGTACTTTTTGCTGGCCAAAGGGTAGCTGTGGGATTAGTCCTGAAAGGGAGCCGAGTTTTCCACCCCAGAAGATTATCCTTTGGTCTAAGGATTATTTTAGGATGATTATTTTTAAGAAACAGCAGAAATGGGAGAAGCTCTAAAAATTGCGTGGAAGTTACCCTTTTGAAAGAAATATTTACAGTTGACCCTTGAACAACACAAATTTCAACTGCAGAGGTGATATTTAGATGAGGATTTTTTTGCTAAATAAAACACAATACTGTAAACGCATATTTTCCACCTTATGATTTTCTTAATAACATTTTCATCTCTCTAGCTTATTTATTGTAAGAATATAGTCTATAATACATATAAAATGAAATATGTGCTAAACAGCCATGTTATTGGTAAGGTCAGCAGTAGGCTTTTAGTAATGAAGTTTTGGGGGAGTCAAAAGTTGTATATAGATTCTTGGATGCAAAGGGGTCAGTACCCCTAACCACATTGTACAAATCTCCATTTGAAACAGTGTCTCTTTCTCTGAACCAGGAAGAGAAGGATGACTAAATCTCTAGAAACTTAACAATGGGGAAAGCATGGACTTAAACCTGCACAATAACCATACCCTTATTTACTGTGCTTTGCCTAATAACCTCCACAACTGGCTCTCCCTGCGCCCTCACATCATCGGTTGTCTTTAGCTGGAGATGTTATTTAAAGTGGTGGCTTGGGTCACTTCAGGGAATGATTCAGTTTTCCTGGATCTCTCTCATTGTATATAGGAGGAATACATGTTATTAAGCTTCTGTTTGTTTTTCTCTTGTCTTTTACTATAGGAGGAGTCTCAGCCTAGAACCCAGAAGAGTAGAGGGAAAACAGTTTTTCCTCCCCGACAGTCCCAATGTTTTAGAGGTTAATGTGACATGGGAGGAGTTAAGTTATCCAAGGAGCTCACTCAAAACTCCTCAACACCCTCCAGATTCAAAGTGGGCCAGGCTATACCACTTGAATTTTATTAGGAAGTAAATGAACTTTCTTCAAAGGTGTATGCATACATGTGTGCATTTGCTTCCTGATTAAGGGAGGGAACGTGAACCTAACTAACATCACCCTTTCAAATGTAAACAGATACCTGTATTCCTCCAGTGTGGAGGGCCAAAGGCTAAGTGAGTGAGTGAATGGATAAACATACAAATGCCATGCATTATGAGGTATGGGACAGACCATCATTCAGGGCAGGTGAGATGATTTCTCCTCTCTGAGAGTCAAGATCATAGGCAAGGAAAAGGCCAAGAGTATACAATAGGATATTTGGGAAGGAAAGAACTGACAGGGAAGGAGCTGAGCCAGTAAAGGGGGGAAAGGAGGGTGGCTGGGGAGCTAAGACCCACCTTTTAGGTTTCCCCATGGCTTTACTATAATTACTTAGTTCTTGGCCTGCCGAAGAGTAGCTCTTCAAAGAGCTGAGAAAATGCTTTTTGACTCTGAAGCTGAGTTCATTCCAACTGTAAAACTCACTCTGCTCCCCAGGTCCTCAGGCTTGAGCACAAGTAGAAAGGTATGCAACAGGTTGAAAGTGTAAAGGAAAGTTTAGCTGGCTTGAGCCTTCCCATTAGGGCTATCTAGGTAGATGAGTAACAGAGTCAAAAGGGGTAGCCTTTCAAATGTTTAACCATGGTGAGTCACCTCCGCAGAGACCCCAAGGACATAAGGACTCTGTGGCAGCCAGAACATACTTCTAAGGTCACATCTTGGTATTGGATCTTTTCCTGGAAAAAATGGACAATAAAAGTCAACATTTACTAATATTCCTTGAGTCCCCCACAGAGCCTGGGCCTGAAAACCCCAGAGGCAGTCCTTAAAATATTTGTCCTTGAATAATTATGCAGCTCTGACAGTGGGCTACGCATGATATGTGGGGTAGAGGGGTGAACAAGGTAAGCTCCCTTCTTAATGATAGTTTAGTAAGACAGGAAGACAATGACACAAATAATTGTGATTCAGTGAAGGAAGAACTAGAAGGGAACATAGCATGTGAGTCTGAGGGAGTGCAGAGGAGGGCATGGTTACCCCTCCTTGATTATTAGAGAAGAACTTTTGAAATGAGTCTTGACAGTTGAGTAAAAATTCTTCAGAAAGAGGGGTAAAAGATACCTCTCGGTTCATCCTCCGGCCAGAAGAAGCAAGTAATATAAAAAGATATGGGGAGAAAAAGAACTGAAAGCAGGGATTCAAACAGATACTTGCACACCGATGTTCTCAACAGTGTTATTCACAGCTGCCGAAAGATGGAAACTACCCAAGCGTCCATTGACAGATGAAGGGATAAACAAAATGTATGCTCATACAATGAAATATTAATTAGCCTTAAAAAGGAAGGAAGTTCTGACACATGCTACAACCTGGATGAGCCTTGAAGACATTATGTCACGCAAAAAAAAGCCAGACACAGAAGAATGATGCCACAAATATGAGGTACCGAGAACAGTCAACTTATGGAGACAGACGGTGGAATGGTGGTTACCAGGGGCTGGAGGAGAGAGATAATGGGGTGTTATTGTTTAATGGGGATGGGGTTTGAGTTAGGATGATGAGAAGTTCCGGATATGGATGGCAGTGAAGGTTGCACAACAATGTGAATGTATTTAATGCCACTGAACTGTATACTTCAAAATGGCTAAAATGCACGGGCGCCTGGGTGGCTCAGTTGGTTAAGCATCGGACTCATCATTTCTGCTCAGGTCATGATCTCAGTGTTGTGAGATCAAGCCCTGCATCAGGTTCTGTTTAAGATTCTCTCTCTCCCTCTCTCTTGGTGCCTCTTCCCTCTCTCTCATCCCATCTCTAAGAAAAAAAAGAAGGCTAAAATAGTAACTTTTATGTTATCTAGATTTTACCACATTTTTTTAAATGACAAGAAGAAAAAAAAAAACGATGTGGGAAGAGGAATCATTGTGGTGTTTTTGGAGAAAGATGACACGTAGATATGGCTGAAGATTCAGGTGAGATGAGAGACCAAGTAATGGGAAGCCTAGTCCAGGTGATGGAAAGTTCTGTACCCGGGGAGGTGGGGCTTCACATTAGGGAAGCAGAAAAGTTCACAGAGCTGGGAAGCAGGGAAGTCCCCGCAGTGTTGGAGAAAGTCCTAGCCATGAGAGAAGAAAGAGGAGAGGTGAAAGGCTAACTATGCGGCACTGCAGGAGTGTCTGTGAGATCGGAGGGGAGCTGGGACCTGCCATGGTGATGAAGAGGGGGTAAGAGCCTCCAGAAATGAAGTTGAGCTGATAAAACACATGTTTGCGGCACTGAGTGTGAGGCTGAAGCAGTATAAGAAACTGAGGACGTATCTGAGGCTTCTGGTTTGGGACAAAGAGGGCAATGGGACCAGCCGCTAACTTCAGGATTTCAGGAAGAAGGGTGTTTTATGGGCAAGAACACAAATTTTATTTGAGATATATTTAAGTTTAAAATGCACTTGTACTTAGAACATGTTTTTACATAATGTCTTTTATTTGTCTCCATTTCTTTTACTGTGTTCTTGCATCTTCGGCTAGATATTTAAACACACGGTTCCAGTGTATGCATATGTGCATTCATTCATTCACTCATTCGTTCATTCAAAAGGCATTTATGGAGTACATCTGCATTGCTCACGCCACTTGAATCTTCAACTCCACCCCAACGCCAAGAATAAGCAGTGAATCTGGGCATGGGATACAGGTGCTTTTCACTCTACAATAACTTCTTCCCCCTGAAGAAAACGAGCTAGGTGTGTAACAAGGCTCTTTCTATGCTTGTATCTCATTTTAATTCTCACAGCTGCCCCATGTGACCATCACTGTTATTCTTTTTTGGGGAGGGAAGAATGGTAAAGGAACATCAGGAAACCTTTGAGGGTGAAGGACGAGTGCGTCATGATTGTGACAATTGTGGAACAGGTATATATATAAGTCAAGACTTATCAACTTGCACATTTTCCATTTGTGCAGTTCATTGCATGATAATAACACTGCAATCAAGCTATTTTATAAAAGTTTTGGTCCAGAACAACAAAGTGATTTTCGGTAAGGTATGGTTTGCTGAAAAGAAATCGATAGTTTAGACAAAAAGACAAAAAAAAAATCTGTCTTTTTGTGTTTTCCTTCATTTCTTTTCTTACCACTTCAATTTGTCTCCCATATTTTTTAGGGACCGCTTCCTCCCCTGCTCCTTGTCTTCTCCAGAACTGCTTTGGTTCAAATAGAGCAATTCTGTTCATTTGTTTCAGGTATAATGTATATAGGTCAAATTTACCCTTTTTAGTGTACATCCCTGTGTGTTTTGACAAACACATACATACATGATCTACTACCACAATCAAGACAGAGAACATTTCCATCCCTACCAAGTTCCCTTGTGCCCTTTGGAAATCAATCCCCTCCCCTCAGCCAGCTTCTAGAAACCACGGTTGCATTTTCTTTCTGTATGGTTTTGCCTTTCCCAGAATGTCATGTAAATGGAATTCTACAGCCTGTAGCCTTTGGAGTATGCTTCTTTCTCTTGGCATGGGATTTCTCAACCTTAGCACTCTTGCATTGGGGCTGGATCATTCTGTTGTGGGGTCCACCCTATATAAGGTGGGATGTTTAGTAATATCCTGTTCTCTACACGCTAGATGGCATCTTCATCCAGTGGCATCTCCCTCCCCAACTGCCACAACCAAAATGTCCTTAGATATTGCCAGATGTCTCTTGAGGGGGAGAATTGCCTCTGGTTGAAGACCACGGACCTAGCACAATGCATTTGAGATCACGCATGTTGGTTCATGTATCTTTGATGTTTGGTGGTTCATGTATCTTTCATGTTTGATTCTTTTTTCTTAGGCAATGTTAACTATTCCCTCATACTGTTTGTGCAAAAAATGATAATGCAGAACAAATCCAAAACACTGGACGGACATAGACCAAACCATGGTTGGAAAAGGCCTCTCTGGGATGAAGAAGGGGCTGGTATAAAGATGGCAGGTTATTTTCCTCTGAAAACATATCTTCCTCTGCACAGAGACTTGAATTATGGCATTGACTATTTTCAATCTGAATAGGAGGCATCGGCCAAAAGATCTTCCGCTACTGACCTTCCCATAGAGTAGCCACACTCAGGTGTTACCGCCGAAAACGTGGCAGCACATCATCAGTGACTGCGAAGGGCAGTGTCCCTCTTCTCCAGTGGGGTGTGTTCCTCAGTCCATCTCTTGGTGCCTCCCGTAGAAAGCAGGGATTATAACACCAGCAGGATGGTTGGCACGGCTTCGGAGAAGTGCCAGGAAATGAAGGACGAAAGCAAGTCCAGCCTTCTGCAAGTGGCTGGGCGGGCACAGCCATCTTCCCACTCTGGTTTCCACTGTTTGTTTGTTGGCTCCGTCGTGCATACTTCATGCTGTCTGTCCACTAATGGCCTGCACCCACTTAATTGCGTGTGACCACACATCTGCTGTGTGGTGAGCAGCCGTCATTGTGCTTCAGGGGTGGCGGAGGGTTCTCAGCAGGGGAAGGCTCTTCCACATTCTGGAGTAGGGAACAGGGAGCTAAAAGTGCCCCGTGCTTGGCCAGACATAGTGCATTTGGGATTTGTGCACTAGAGTTTCTGTTTGGAACAGAAACCCTGCTAGGGGGAAGCATTAGAGGAATGGGCCTTTGCACTTTCTTCTGGAAAAACACTGTTTATAATAATAACAATCACGTGATTTTGCAAAGCTGCGTTTGTTGACTGATTAAGTAAATAAGCGAATAAATTTAGTATACAGCTGGCCCCCAAGGCAAAACTGGGAAAGAGATAAAGCTGGTCATGGGTACTTGTAGACTCTTTCTAGGAGCCTTTTTCTTGCCTTTTAACAAACTTAACAAATACTGAATGAGTAACTCCCACACTGTAGAGCCTGTGTTGGGAGGTACATCAACTCACCACACTGTATACTTAAATATTATAATTTTGTCAATTATGTCTTGATAAAGCTGGAAACAAAAAGAATGCAGGAGTGGTGAAACGCAGTCTTCCCCCTAAGTAGCTCGCGGTTGTGTCATGTGGACAGCTGCAAACAGCTGTATCGCTGTGTGACCGAACACACAGTGCAGGCGGAGAGGCAACCCCTGCTCTTGGCCATCACACTTTCCCATGCCACATGACGGAGACTTTTAACTGTCAGATGTTGAATCCCGGGTTGATTCGTTCCACAAATACTATGGGTCACACTCTGTTCTAGGTATTGGGTATATAGCGGTGGACTAGAAAAAGATAAAAACCTTCCTTCAGGGGTCTTATAGTCTCATGGGGAGAGGCCCCCATCACAAAGATGAAGAAGTAAGTGACATGGGAGATCGTATAGAGAAACATAAGGCAAACCACTATTCTTGTTCACCAAGGCAGTCAGGGAGGGCCTCATACTTGAACAAATACCAGAAGGAGTGGGAAGGTCAGATAGCTCTGGAAAGAACATTCCAGATCCAGAAATCAACAAGCACAAAGATCCTGTGGTAGAAGCATGGCACTGGAGTGATACTAAGGAGACCTGTTTACCTGTGGTGGTGGGATGGTAGCAGCGGACAAGGTCCAGGTGGGACATCAGATGAGGAAGGTCTTGCAGGCTATGGTGAGGGCTTTCCCTTTCATTCTGTGTGTGATGGTATGTGCTATGGTCTGAATGTTTGTGTCACCCCCTCCCCAGGTTCATATGTTGGAATCCTGATACCCAGTGATATTAGGAGGTGGGGCTTTTGGGAGGTGATTAGCCCATGAATGGGATTAGGGTCCTTGGAAAAGAGACCCCTTAGACTCTCCACAGAAACTCTCTCACCTCTTCTACCATATGAGGCTACAACAGGAAGCTTGTGAACCAGAAAAGGGTCCTCCTCAGATGATGCCAGTATCTGATATTCAACTCCCAGCTCTCAGAACTTTGAAGAATATGTTTCTGGGGTTTATAAGCCACACAGCCTGTAATATTTGTTTTAGAAGGCCAAACAGACAGAGACGGTAAGCTATTGGAACATTTGGAGCAGAGGGATGATATCCTGCGACTTATGGTAACAGAAACTCAATCTGGCTGCTGCATTGAGAATAAGCTGTAGGGGGGGAAACTAGATAAAGCAAGGATGTTCTTAAAGTGGTTCAGGCTTGATAGATGGTGGTTTTGACCAGTGGAGGGGACGAGAAGCGATTGGATTTTACATATATTTTTAAGAAGTGCCATTGGATTTGTTGACAGATGTAAGGTGAAAATGAAAGAGAAGAATCAAAGATTATGCCAAGACCTTTGGTCTGAGCAACTGGGAAAACAGGATTTCCATTTACTGAGAAGGGGAAGACTACGGGAGAAGAAAGTTAGAGAGGAGGGTCAGGAGTTTCATCTTGCACACTTGGAGTTTGTGACGCTATTAGTGAGGTGATGACAAATGGGCAGTTGGCAATAAGAGTCTGCAGTTCAGAGGAAAATTCTAGGTTGCAGATGCAAAACTGAGAGTCCTCAGGGCACACAGATTGCAGGAGAATGGGTGATGCTACAAGGGAATGAATAGAAACAGAGGAAAGACAAGCTCTGTGCACTCAACTCAGGAGTATGCTAGCATTTGGAGTTGGAAGAGACTGAGAAGGAGAAGTCAGGAGTAAAAGGTCAATTCCCTTGGAATTGAAGAGAAGAAAGGGAGTCAGTAATAGGAGTGAGAGCTGATGAATGGGGATGAATGCCCTTGACAGGTCAGGCAAGGTGGGTTCTGGAAACTGACTTTTGGATTTAGCATCACTAGGGTAACTGTCAACTTGATAAGAGCAATTTGCGGAGTGATGGGCACAAAAGCCTGAATGGAGATGGTTCAAGAAGAATGGGAGGGGTGCCCAGCTGGTTCAGTCAGTAGATGCAACTCTTGATCTTGGGTCATGAGTTCAAGCCCAATCTTGGGCATAGACCCTACTTAAAAAAAAAAAAAGAATAAGATATAGACAACACTTGACAAAATTTTCTGCTGCGAAAGGAAAGAGAGACAAGGGATGGAGGTCAGAAGGAGATGTATGAAAAGAAAGAGTTTTATTTAGAAGATGAAAGAAACTCCTGGACATCCATATGCTGGTAAGATAGCCCATGGAGGAGGGACACTGATGATGCAGGAACTGAATTTGTGAGGCCTTGACCTAAAGACTATGCAATGGAGTGATGCAAAATAATTATGTAGATTAAGGAGCAACACAGAAATACTGATGGTATAATGTTCTGTGGTTAAAAAAGAAGAAACAAAATGGAATGGATATATAAATGCAAATGGATAAAATATAAGCATTTGAGCAAAGACGTGAGGGAAATGTGCAGCATGATAATAATTGCTTTGAAAGAAGCGATTATGGCTAATATTTTTTTCTCTTTCAATTTCTAATCGTTCTGTAACATTTCTTTGTTGGTATTATAAAAATATTTTAAATGAACTGAATCGCTGTTTGCAACTTTGCACCATATGAACATGATAATGGGAATAAAGACATTGTGTGAATGGAATTTACAATGGGATTTTCAGTTGATTTGTTTGATTTGTTCCTTTAGTGAATATTCTTTGAGCACCTGCCATGTCCAGGTACCCCAGATAAAGTCGTGAACAAGGCAACTTGAAGTCCCAATCCTCAGGATCAGTCTGGTTAGCAGAGAGCAAAGGGGCCAGCACAGTCAAGCTTCAAGGAGGGAGAGTGGGAGAGCCAGGACCATATTCACCCCCTGAGAAAAAGCATTTCTTATTTCCAGCAGCTGTGCTGTTCCCACCAGCCCTCCAGGCACATGATCTTGACCCAGAACTAGAGGGTCACCACCATCACCTTTCACAGGGTCCATTATAATGATTGGTCTCCCTGCCTTCTTGGCTTCTCCCTACTCTCCAGATCCATACCACTGCTGGGACTCTACGGGGTTGGCCTGCCTTGGCTGTGAGTCTTGGGCTGGCATCACCCACACTTGCAACTACAATGCAGCTTTGTGTGCACATGGAAAATTCCTTTCCCAAGGCTGTGCCCAGTGCCAAAGTTTGTGTTCTCAACTACAATGCTAAATCGCCCATGATCCCCAGGCTATATCATCTTCAGGGGCCATTAGTTAGTACTCTCATCTTATAACAACAGCAGTCCCTGGAAAACAAGATGGGAGCATGAAACAGCACACTGATGACTTTTAGACACAGCCTAAACTTAGTCTTGGGACCACTCAACAGGAGATGACACTCTTTGGTACTCAAAGGTACTAGAAAAGGTACTAGAAACTTTGGGGGAACCACTTGTTAAGTCTCTTAGGAAAAATAAGAAATAGCACTAAGACAGAAAACCTAAAATCCCATTCATTTATATTGAGAGGCAACAAGGCATGGGAAGGACATGGACTTTGGTGTTAGATGAGCCTGGCCTAACATCTTGATCTTACTGCCTACTTGCTGTGTCAGAAACAAAACCTCTGTGGACTCAGTCACCCGTAAGTGAGAATAATGTCATTGTCATCAGGAATAAAGGAATTAAACATAAAGTAGGTGACACACTGGAGGTACTTAATCAAGGATCACTATATTATTTCTCCTGCACTCTTACAGCATTGTGGTGTGAGCACATGCTTGTGCCTGTAGGCCATGTGTGTGTTGAGTGTGTGATCCCAGCTTGAACCCAGGAGTGAGCTTGCTGAGAGGTGTCTTCAAAGGAGAATGAGGGGACAGTTTGGTCAGATGTTCCCCAATGGGAACATGGCTTCCGGACCTGGTCCCAGAGATGTGAATTGCAGGAGGAGCTGCAGAAGGATACCAAATGAGTTAGTTTTATGAAGGTGACAAGGACAACTGCAGAGTACATAGGACAAATCCCACCTCTGAGAAGGCCAGGGAGGTGCTGTCACATGGAGGCCTCAGGAGTCAAACCACCACACTACACCCCAAGGGTCTGGAGACCTGGGGTGACAGACGGCAGTAGCCAGGGCAGGGGAGCATTCTCAGGGAGAAGTCCCTCCCTTCTCAATGGCTTTTGGACATCAGTGAGGGGGTCAGGCAGTTTTTCTTGAGCTCACCTGAGATACCCTAAGGATCACAGAAATTGCCCATGGGACACTGAGGGGAACAGGAGTCTCGCTTTACTATAGGGGTGGGATGCAGGCTCTCACTGGGAATGTCCTCCATGAGCTGGTCCTGGGCCTCCTTACCCTGGATATGTTCCTTGTCTTTCTCCTACTCTGCTCTGTGTTCCAGGGGGCTGCCCTTGTCGACTGTGTTTCTGAGGCCTCTTATTATGGACTGAATGCTTATGTCTCCCTCAAATGTATATGTGGGGATTCTAGCCGTCAAGGTGATGATATTTGAAGTTGGGACCTTTGGGAAGTGATCAGCTAATGAGGGCAGGGCCCTCAAGAATGGGACCAGCACCCTTGTAGAAGAGACCCCAGAGAGCTCTCTCACCACTTTCACTACATGAAGACATAGTGAGAACACAGCCATCTCTGAATCAGGATGTGGGCTCTTACTAACACTGAACCTGTCCAATCTATGGTATTTTGTTACAGCAGCCCACATTAACTAGGATCCCCTACAGTAGTGGGTTTCTGGACAGTCATTAGCAGGAGAAGTGGGGAATGGTGGGAATTGAGTGGAAGATGGCAGTGTCTGGGTAGCTCCTCTAGCAATGACTCTATTTCTCTGTGGCTCCAGTTCACACCAAACAAGCCCGTCATAGCTCTGGCTTGTACCAGATCACCCTACTCTGAGCTCTATAACCTTGGCCTCGTCTCTTGCCTCTCTGACTTTGAGGTAGCAGTGATTCCCCAAGGTTGCTCATCCCTGGTTGCCTCATTGTGCCTGTTTGGTTTCCCCCTCCTTTATCATCATTATAACCAGTTCCCTCTATTGTAGAAGTGACACAGTTCCTGTTCTACTGTTTCAACTCCACCATCTTCTCCATAAGCTGAAGAATCCCAGGTTCTATCTATGTGGAGATTATATATATATATATATATATATATATATATATATATACCTTATAAAGTTTTATGAGATGCTAAAAATAATGCCCACTTGAGTTATTCGAGTCTTACTAATCCAAGAGTCTCTCTACCCCAACATCCCCAGGAAATAGCAGGCTCGTTCCCAAAACCCAATGAGATGATTCTCTGGTCTTTATTCCCTCAGCTTGAGCTCATATGGACTGACTTGCATGGTTTGCATCCCACTGAGGTTAGGGCATTCGATTCTATTTCAGATTTACTTCCTGCTTGTGGGTAGACAGTTACAGTAATGGCTCCCAATGGAGCCAGGGCTCCCTCCGTACATCCACAACCTGGTGTCATCCCCTCCCACACTGACTCGGAGCTTGGCCATGCAACTTACTTTTGTTAATGGGACAGCCAATGTAACATAAGCAGAGACTGGGAAAATGATTGTGTGTTGAGCCTTTTCCTCTTTCTTGCTGCTCTTGGAACCCAGACAGCATGTGACGAAGCTGAGGCTGGTCTCTGGAGATGCATGGCCCGGCTAACAGCCAGTACCGACTGCTAGAATAGTGAATAAGGCCATCTTGGACTATCAAAGCCATTTTGAGCTGCCAAATGATTGCAGATGCCCCCAGGTGAAATGAGGAGAAGAATCACCCAACAGAGCCCAGACCAAGCTGCCGACCCCCAGAAACATGAGTAAATACAACAGTGGTTGCTTGTAGCCACTGAGGTTGGGATGGTATGTTGAGCAGCAAGGACTAACTCACACAATTCCCTTTCTGCCTTTGGTTCTTTCCTATCAACATACCAGCACGTTCTTTTTGTTGACCTACACTTCTGGAACCCTCTGACCCTCCCAGGTGCCTCAGCTCACCGAAGGCAAATTCACCCTCCACCAACGGCCATCCCTATACTACTTCCCCTCAAGAGTTAAGGCTTAACTTCATTGCATGCAAAGTTTTCTTTAAAAAAAAATTTTTTTTTTGGAAAAAAATGTGGTTTTGCTTCCAAATGATGTTCCAAAGCTCTCTGGCTCACCAAAGAGTAATCCCTCAGCTGGAAAACGCAGCGATGCTGCTATTTTGGTATGGCCCCAAGCCTCTGGCTTCTTGATGCTGCCAGGGCTGCCGATGCTTCTTCATGGAAAACTAAATCAACTGCCTAAGACACTGAGACTTGTCCCAAAGGGCTATTTCAGAAAGGAGAGGCCCTCGCCTTCTTTCCATTCTGCCTCTTTCTACCGAACCCCTCAGGCCCCCAGCCAGAGATGGATCTTCTTCCTCTGGAGAAATGAACTTCTAACCTGCTTAAGTGGAGGCCCATCTGTTGTCCCCAACACTTTGGCCTCTCCCCACACTCATCCTAATTGTTCTCTGATGAAAGCTGAACGTAAGCCTATGTAACACTGCAAAAATGCACCGCTGGCCGACCAAACATTAACAAGAGAGACAGCTATGAGAAAACAATATGCCTGTTTGCTCGACCTCCCTTTCTGCCGGCAGACTAATTCTGGAAACTTTCCTGCTCTCTGGGGGAAGAGGTGCTTTGCTAATCCTGCCAAGTGTCAAAATGGATGGTGTTTGAACAAATTCCTTAGGCTAGTGCTGTTTTTCAGACTCTCCTTCGATAGAAACTCTCATGGATTCGGAGCAGGCACTATCTCCCTTGGATCCAGTACAGGGGCATAGGGGGAAAGGTTGAGGAGGGCATGACTTCTTATGGAAGCAGTTACCTTTTCTCAAGTCTGTTTTACCCTGTAAGAAGATAAGGTAGGTGGGCAGAGGTCACTGAGGAGAAACAGAAGCTCCAGAGGCCACCTGAGGGACTGGCGATGACTCATCAGCCACAAGGAAAGGGACTGGGGCTTGGAGGAAGACCAAGAGGTTCAGGGCCCAGGCCAGTGGTCTAAATGTCAACAGTGACCCCCTCTTGGGAAATGCCTTCAGGATCCAAGATTCCTAGGCCTCGCCAGTCTGGGTCAAAGAAGGTTCATGACGGCAGTCACAGACCTGGCCCCACTTGCTTATTTCCCTCTCCCTGAAAGTTCCAGGAGTGCTCTTTTCTGCTCTCATGTCTTTAGGGAACTCTTCCTTGGCCCACTCCCAGCTAAATCATCCTTGGAATCTGCTCATCTACCTTTCCTTCCTTTGTGGCCCCACTGTGTCCTGGACATTTTCTCATGGAGAACTTCTACGCTTGATTACACTTACTTGTCTGCAGTTTCGTCTCCTCTTAATGGATTCTGGCCTCCCACAGAGAGGGGACACCCCATATTTACTCCATATCCCCAGCTACCAAGCTGGTGTGTGCACTAAGTAGGCCCTCAGTAAATATACTCATTTTCCACTTAACTCAGAGAAGGTAGCTTGCCCAAGATCACCGCACAGTTGAGTGCCTGAGCCTGGGTTTGGACTCAGGTTTGTCCTAATCTAAAGCTTTTGCCATTCCTCTATTCCACCTGGTCTCCCCAGTTAGTGACCCCTGCCCACCTCTCTCTCTCTCACTCTCTCTCTCTCTATCACACACATACACATGCATGCTTAGGCACACACATGTCACAAGACAATATGGGTAGAATTACAGACTGTCAGAGGCGGAGATGATCTAAGACATCATGGAAACCCACTCAATTCTTTAACAAATAAAGAAACTGAGGCCAAAGACATGAAATCATTTGTGTGAGCTGATGTGCTTTGAAGTAACTTTAAAATGTGGTCTGGGGCTAGTCTTATTGGTAGTCACATTCAACTTATCAATTTATATCAGAGGCGCCTGTTCGGTTTAACTCACAGCCTCATGGAAGAAACGTAGCCAAGAGATACACGGTGCCTGCCTTCTGAGAAACTTCAGTGTAGTTGGGAGAGAAATACGAGCATAGCTATAAATCCAAGGTAGGACGTGAGGAATTCAAAGCAGTTCAGGGCCTCAGAGGAGCGAGAACTCGAACTGACTGGGCAAAGGCAGGAAAGCCTCTCATGGATGATAAACTGAAACAAGCCTTACAGAGGCCGGTTGATGGGAAAGCCCAGGCCAGGGCACAGCACGTGTGTTGGCATAGAGGTGGGAAAGCACATCCTGTGTCTCAGAGGAATGGTTCCAAGCACCCTGCCTGAAGGTGTGGGATGGAGGTGGGGCTGCAGGGGGGTACTGGGGCGTGCTTTGGGGTGATGAAAGGAGGGAGGAAGCAAAAACATCTTCACAAGGTATCTCAGGAGGGAATGATGCTGACAAGCCCATCTGGGAAGGGAGCTAAAGGGACAGAGACCTGGGAATTTACAAACAGTAAGAGAAAAAGAAAAGCTCAGTAATTTGGACCCGATTAGAACAGAGTTCTTTATGCTGCAAGAGAGAGGAAGGGGGATCCTGCTTTAAGGCATTCATAGGCTTTTCCCTTCTGCCCCACGCCACCATCCACCCTACATATCCATCTGCCGGTAGGAGGAGGCACGACTGTGCACTGTACGGGCGTGATGGGGCATGTGGGTTTGTGTGTGTGTGTGTGTGTGGTGGGGGGGGGGATCTGTGTGTGCAGATTCATGTTGATTCAGAAGGAATTCCAAGAGAGACCCAGGTAATGTTTAGTTTAGGTCATTCAAAATAGGATTATGCAGAAAGTTCTAGCCTTTAGGAGCCAGACCATTATCTTGAGAAGGGATTTTCCAAATTCTTCCTCCTCCCTCGGTATATCAAGACTAAACCTAGAGCTCAGAGTTCTTCGGTTTGCAGAGTAAGAGACCAAAGCCAGTCCTTTAGGGCTTGTAAGAGTCAGGAAGGAGGAAACTGAAGTAAAGGAAAAGCCCACCCTTTTTCTGTACCTGAAAATCTTTTAAAAAGATTTAAAAAGTGGATAGAGTGGGAATAGCTAAGCAATCAGGGAGATTGCACTGCTGTTCGCATCTCTGGGCCTGCAGAGGGGAGGTGATAGCGAGGTATTACACTTAAGAGTCTGGGTGGAAGCCGCTTCACAAGCCACCCCATTAGAATCCAGGGCACAGCCCCAGAAAAGGAGCTCCATGTGGTCTGCTTGGGGAAGCCTGAAGGTCAGCTTCCCTGGGCACACCTTCAACCTGCACACCCTGGGGTGCAGATGCTAAGGTGGGAGACAAGGGGCCACCAAAGGGCCTGCTCGTATGATACCAGGTAACCTCCCAGCCACGTCTAAGGAGTGGACCTGCCAGCTAACAGACTGGAGAACCAATGGAAAGAGAGACCGAGGCACCAGACTGTCACCAGGAGCACAGCCTAGGCTGGAAGAACAAGACATACTTTCAGTCCTGGAGTCTAGGAGGTCAAGTATGACCCCGGCCCAAAAAAAAAAAAGACCTCTCCCCGAAGACCAGTGCACAGCACACATCCAAGGGCCTCGGTGGAACCAAAGAACCCACCCACTGCCTCTGGTGCCAGGAGAGGAGAAAGCTTCTTCACTCCATAAGCCCACGCCTCGGGGGGGGGGGGGGGGCGGGGGCCGGAGGGCGTGACTATCGGAGACACTGTTTTTCCTAAGGACTGAGCATTATCTGAAAGGTTTAAAATACCAGTTCAAAATTTAACTGGATCGGACATTTTGCTTTTCTTCCCCATCCCACTAACTAGTGGGTGGGGTTCAGAGGAGAAAGACCAGATTAGTTCTAAGAGAAATAATGATACTCTATTTTCCCTTCACATCCGATATGTGGTGAGTTCTATTTGTGCAACCGGCTGCTCTTGAGTTCTTGGGACACCAGCTTTAGGCCTGAACTGGACTCCTATGGTCTGGGGAGGAGCCCCAGTGAGCCTGGGAAGAAGGCCCCTGGGGCCGCTCCCGCAGGGTGGGCTCCTTGGCGGGGGGTGGGGGTGGGGGGGTGGGGGGGTGGGGGCGCATCCTGGCAGAGCTGAAGGGCACCCCATTCCTGTCCAGCCGACTGGGGAAGCCTTGTGAGTAGCAGCTAAACAAGAGGGAGGGGCTTTTTCGCAAGGGGGGAGCCAGCCTGCAGCGGGCTGGCCCGGGTAGGGAGAGGAGGGAGTCACCCAATAGCGGGAACTAATGAGGAAAAGAAACTGGGAGGAAAGACAGATGCTAAAAAGAGACCTGGGAAGAGAAGTGGGGACTTGAGGTCCAGGACAGGATCCAGAACCAGGCCAGAGCCTTTGCCATGTGCCCAGAGTGGGGAAAATGACCCAAAGTGGTATTGGGAAGCCCGAATGCCCCGTGGTGGCTGGGCTGAAAAATAGTGGGGGCCATCTCCAGTCTGCGTGTCTAGGACCAGAGGAGGAGGGCGCTGAGAAAGAGGGGACAGAGAGAAGAACAACCATGGCTCTCATTTCCTGGGACTGGCCCTGCGCGGAGTTTCGGGCGCAGGGCTGGGGAGACTGTTCCCAAGGCTGTGACACCCAAGAGGACGCTCTGGGCCTCCTGGGAGGGCCGCAGAAGCAGCACATGCCCCCGGGGCAGGGCTTCCTCGGCCTGGCCTGGCCGTCGGGGGTGGGGAGAGGCAGGGACCCCCTTCCAGGGAAGCTGCCGGTCCCTGGTTCGAGCCCCGGGCCCCGGAGCTGAGGCGGCGGCTTTCCGCGGCGCGCTGCTGCCCCCTCCTGGGGACGCTCCGCAGGCCCCTCTCGCTCCGGGAGCGCCTTCGGGTGCCCAGGGGCCTGGGCGGCGGGCGCTTCGGAGCGATGCCCTCAGGGGTCGGGTGCTACGGCTCCGCCCTGGGCCTTGTCTGCAGCCGCCGGAGTCGGCTCCCTTCCTCCGTCATGGGGCCGCGTCCCCGCGTCTTCCCCGCGGTTCCGCTGTCTTGCCCGCCCCGCGGTGGAGGGTAGAGATCAAGGTGCCTCCGTGGGCTCAGACGCGGGGTAAGGCCCCCCGCCCTGCCGGTTTCTGCTGGCCTTTAAGCTCCCTAGGCCTCAGATGCTCACTGGTGAAATAGGGCCGCAGTGAGGGACTTGCAAAGGTTCTGCTCCGTCCTGGCACAAGGGTGAGTCCCCAAGAAATAAGACTCATTAATGTTTTTCTCGGTCTCCATGCGTCCTCGGTCGGTCCATGGTCACTCGGACTAGAGCTGGTCCTTCACTGCTTTTCAGCCTAGCCCCACAGGCATCCTGGCTTCCCAACACTACGGTGGGCCATTTTCCCTACTCTGGGTAGGTGGCAAAGGCCCTGGCCCGATTCTGGATCCAGTCTTGGACCTCAAGCCCACACTCCTCTTCCCCAAAACCTTTCTAGCATCTTAATTTCCTTCCAGTTTCTTCTCATTAGCTGCCACTACTGCATGATTCTCTCCTTTCTTTCACACAAACATCCTCTGATCCTGCTCTCCTACAGGTCTACCCTGACACTTCCGATGTCCCCGATGACCTTCAGTTAATGCCGAGGTCTCCATTGACCCTTGCCCCACAACCCAATGCTCAATTCTCAGACCGCATTTGATGGCCCTGCAGCATTTCCTGCTACTGAACATGCTTTCTGCAAATTTTCTGTCCCTGGAATTTCCTGGGACACTCCTTCTACTTTTTCTAGGACCTTGAACCCAGTCCACCTCAGTTTCCTTGCTGACTACTTTTTGTCCGCCAGCAGCTGGGCTCCTCTTGGCTTTCTCTTCTTTTCATTCTACACACTCGCCTGAGAGCTGTGATCCCCTCACCACCACCTCGGCCCACTTCCCCCTCTCAACTCCCCCCGCCACACACACACACCCTGGGGGCTCCAGCTGCTCACCAGTCTGTCTCCAGCTCAGATTTTTGCCTGGGCTCCCTATCTCTCCATGCAGGTGAGCCCTGGTTGTCTCCGTCTGGATGGGGAGAGATACCATCAACTCTGCAGGTCCAAAACTGTATGCTTCCTTCCACCGAAATCTAGGAGACATTTTTAACTCTTTTCCTCCTTTCTCTCTCTTTCTCACCCTTCCTACCATCCAACAGGTTGTGCATTCTGTTGATTTCATCTTATTCTACCTTACTGCCTAGAATCCTTTTTACATTGCCATGGGCTCAACAACAATTTGGTGGGTGCTTAGTATGTAGCAGGTAGTACTCTAAGCTCTAAGTATTGTGCACGCATGGCCTCATTTAATTCACTTCACAGTCTGGTGGAAATAGGAAGGGACCGAGGCATTGAGAAGTCATTTGCTCAGGATCATGTAGGTAATAAGAGGCAAAGCCCAAACGGGCCTCAAGTCTTGCGGACAGCAGAGCCCTTGCTTTTTAGCATGTTGGGCAGGATTATTCCAGGTTGGGGTCATTCCTCGTGGAGTTTGTCACATCGTTTCTCTACTAGTTTTCCTAACTTTTAGTCTCCCAGTCCCTGCAGTGTAGGTATCAACAAGACAACTTCCCTTCTGTTGCATCCTAAACTTAAAATTTAGACCTGGGACTCTCCTCAAGTCCTTTCAATGGCCTCTGCTACTCTTAAGCTAAAATTTATGTTCTGGAGCGTCCGCCTACCTTTTTACTCAAGCTTCTCTCTCTCTCTTTTCCTTTCTTTCTTTCTTTTTTCTTTTTTTTAAATCTTATTTTTCATATTACATATGCAGTTTTCCTTGGATCCCCAAGGCAGAATCAAGTGATTTATCAGTTGGGACTAACTTCAACTACATGTAACAGAAACCCTAATTAATGGTGACTTAAATGAGATCATTAATTCCTCTCTCTTAAAGAGTTTGGAGTATACAATTCAGAGTTGGCATGGTGGCTCCTTTTTATCGCCAGTGATCCAAGATACTTTTGTCTTTTTGCTCCACCGTTCTTAACACTGGCTTCCATCTATAATGTCTCCTCATGGCTGCAAGATGGCTGTTGTAGCTTTAGCAATTATACTGACAGTCTTAACAGCAGGAAAGAGGAAGGGTCAAGGGCCAAAGTGTGTGCCTCCCAGCTAGCTTGGCTGCTTTAATAAGCTCTCCCAGAAGTTGCATCCAGTGACTTCTAATATATATCTTTGGTCTTCCAACAGATGAATTGGAGAATGCAGTTTTTGAGTTGGGTGCAGAGGTCCAGTTAGGAAAAAAAGAAGAGGAAGGGTAAAGATGTGATAGACAGTTAGTCTCTGCCCAGATTTCCTTCTTCTGCATCCCCCTGGCATTCCTGCTTACATCTGCCATTGCCCTCTCCACATCTCCATGTAAATATCTGTCTGAGGACTTGTCTCTCATATCAGTTTGAATACTATGTACAGAGGATGGCACCTGGCACACAGTAGGTGTTCAGTATAAGTTGCTACTGAATCTCACCCATATTTAAAGAGATCATAGAATTCTGGATCACAGAGCCTATCCTGTATTACATCACTGGACATAATCATGTAAGAGAATGTTGTTATTCTTGGGAGATACATGCTGAAATATTTAAGGGTGAAGGTCATGAGGATAGTAACTTACTCTTAAATTGTTCTGCAATAATAATAATATGTATTATGTTTAGATACAGACATTATATATGTATAGAAAGTACATTGGTTAATAGGTAAGTAGAGAGAGAGATGATAAAGAAAATATGGCAAAATTTTAACAATTGGTGAATCCTAGTGAAGACTTAGGGAGTTCATTGTTCTATCGCAACTTTTCTGTAGAATTGTTTTTACCAAAACCAGAAGTTACAAGGATCACAGAACTCTAGAATTCGAGACTTAGAAGGAGGACCGTGCAAATTTTCAAGTCTCTTCTCTCAGAGAGATGACATGTCTTTCCTAAGGCACAGGCTCCCCTGGTCTTCTTCAGCCATAATAACAGCTTCTTACATGTGCCCACAGTCTCTTCTCCAAAGAGATTTGTGTAAGCTGTTCCCTCAGCCTGGAATGTTCTTCTTTCCCTTCGTTGCCTGGTTCCTTCTAATTATTCTTCAGATTTCTGTTCAAGTGCCACTTCCTCAGGGAAGTCCTCCCTGACTCTCCTGATTGTGTCAAATGCCCCTGCTAGGGGCTTCTGTATCTCAGATATTTCTCTTCATCAGCTCAGCAGAGGTGTACTTTGCATGGGTTTATGTGATTGGTGCCTGTGCCCTCTACCACAGTGGTCATTCGTATAGCCCAACCTTACACAGTCTTGCTCTGAACCAGGTTCCATTCTAGGCACTTCGCATAGACTTAATGTCCACTGCAAGTCCAATCCACAAGTTCAGGTTGATCAGATTTCTCTCTCAACCTGTGTGTCACACTGAGACTAGGATGCTATGCAGATTTCTAAAACCCAGCATGTCTAACGTTGAACTCCTCATCTTGCCCCATAGGGCTGCTTCTGCCCCTCTTCTGTTTCTTATTTCAAGAAATAGCAGTACTATTCACCCAGCTGTCCCCACCCCACAATAGGCACATCTTAGACCCCCTCTCTGTCCCTCTGCCACCAAAGCCACTCTTTCACCAGATTCTGCTCCTCTGACCTGAAATCCTGAGAACATCTACTTCTCTCCCTCTCCGCTGTGATTCCTCTCATTCGGGTTGCCCTGGGTCGTCTCTGCAGTTGAGTTCCTTCAGATCTATCTTTGTTCTGTCTTTATTTTACCCCACACCTTAAATCCATTCTCCATGCTGAAGTAGGGATTCTTTCCTAAATCGTCAAGTTCACCACCCCACTCTCCTGCTGAAAACCAGCCCAACAACCTGATGAGCTAACGAACTTGGAAACTCTCATAGTATAAACACCTAGAAATTTAAGTACATAACTGAGTCTGCAAAAAAGAGGGACAAATGCCCCTGTGTCAAAAATGGAGAGGACACTGAAAAGGAGAGTGGTTAGCACAGGAGGTGATGCCAAACAGCCCTGGGAGTGGTCATTTGACCTTGAATGGGCCCAAATGGTAAGGGACTGGGTTTTCTCAAGGGATGCAGCAAAGTTAAAGTTTGGTCTCCATATTTGGCCAATATCTGCTTTTCAGCTCTGGCTTTCGCTTTAGCCTTTGGAAATTCAAATATTTGAGTACCTGTTTCAGTGGCATCCTAGCATCCTTGAACTTGTGCATCATCAATAATCATGTAATTATATCCACCACTTTATTCACCGATTTCACCAGTTTTGCCACTTAGGTCTTTTCTCTCCTCCAGGATCTAATCCAGGATACCAGATTGCATTTAGACTTATTCCCTTTTTAGCTACATATTCTTTAATCACCTCTTCATGTGATGATTTTGTAAAATCATCTTCTATAGACCGAAGAGAAAGATAATACAGTTTTTTTTTTTTTCTAACATGGTTAATCAAATTTATTTTCTGTTACTGATCATTACAATTTTTTTTCTTTTGGCTTTGTCACTCTTTTTGGGTAATGGCATATAAGGGTTTAAGATTGTTGTCAACCTTGGAAAGGCCTCTGTGAAATTTCTTTCACAAATGAGCTGTAAATACTTATTGGGTTTATAACTGCATACACTGAGCTCTTAAATATATGATTGATGAAAGAAAACTTCCATTTTGAGTAGGAATGAACCTTCCACTTACAATTTTACATTTCTGATATTAGAAGAAGAGTTTTCCATGGACTAGAAAATTGGAGCTGGCTCTATATATCTTAGATCTTGTTTCTCTACCATCCACATATTTTTGGTATTGAACATTGTAGGATTTTTTTGCTGGGTGCCAGGCAAGGCAACATGTGGAGGGTAGGAGTACTTCTGGAAGTCATTCCAGAATCTCAACACCCAGCAATAACTGAACTATACATGGAAATGACTGCAAACCATCGAATATATCCCATGAAACCCATACTAAATGTAGGCCAAGTCTTTTTCCTCTTTTTCAAGTCCCCCTAGTGATGCCAACATGAGGAGAAGCTGGAAAAAATTATAGTGAATTAATTTTTTAATGTTATTTTTCTGGATTTTATAGATAATGTTTTTTACTTGTCAACTTTCTAGAATTTGCTAAGATTTCTTTTCTTGTCATCAAGGTTTACTTTTAGTCTTAATTTTGTATTTATAGTTTGCTTTGTTTTTTTTCCCCAAAGAGGAACCAAAATTGCATAAGCTTCAGGCCCCATGAAAACGGGATCTGCCCTTGACTGAGGGAGCTCGCCTTTCACAAACATCAGTGAGAAGTTAGCAAAAGATACTTTTCAGGAAGACGGACATGAAAGCCAGAAGGAAGAGATGGGATTTAAGAAGCAATGAAACAAACAAGTTTAATTAAATTAATAGGAGTAATAATTAAATAATAGTAGTGATAATTAAATAATAATAGTAATAATAATAAGAAGAAGCCATTCCTCGCTGCTCTGCTATATGACATAAACACTGCGATGTGGCTGACAAGAGTCTAGGTGACCTGGTGTTTGTTGGCATCCAACTTTATCAGGAGCCACTCCCTCTCATCATCTACTAGAAAACAGCCCTGAGTCTGTACATCTCAAGGGTGCCTCCAGGCATTCTCACATTCTGTTCCTTCTCTTCCCCTTTCCTTCTTGAGGAAGAGACACCACGTGCTGTCAGCCTAGATGAGGGGTCCCTCCTGCTAAGGCCGTACTGTCACAGTCCCTTGCCTTGAACTCTTTCCTTGTCTCCATCCCCCCACCAGACTGTGGTCTCCTGAGGCAGAGACAGAGCCTTGTTTCTTCCTTGCAATACCCCAGCCCTTAGCTCAGAACCTGAAGCAAGTAGGTAGTCTGTTAACATTTGCTAAATACATAGGTAAACCGAGAATGGAAACAAAACCTTTTGCTTTTCAGCTCTTGTCATTTCAGCTGTTGCTCACCGGTATTAATTGTTGTCCTCTTCCCTGTCTGAGTCAACTCAGCTGAGTGAAAACAGTCCAGTCTCTTTTGGATCACTGTCCCCTTCCTTTTGCCATCCTAGGGTGCAGTAAATGCTGTAGACACCATGGTTGGTGCCCCCCTTCCAGATCCCTTCAATTGTCCCCAGAAGTGGCCTCCAGAGTGTTCCACACTGACCTACGGCTTTATGTCTCTCAGTCCGAGGATGTTCTCTGGCTGCAAAAGTGAGCTTGGGAGATGCCAGGAGCAAACTCTAACAACCAGCGACAGCTTTCTTGTCTGTGGGACAGTCCAAGGCATGTTCCACACAGTCTCTCAGAGGGTCCTAATCAGGACTGAGCTCCAGATGCCCAGAGTCACTCCACCTCTCCCTCGGGTGCTTCCTGGGTTCACTTCCTGATTAAACTGCTTTCAATCCCATCCTTGTCTCAGGGTCAGCTAAAACACAGTATTGCCCCCTGTCATGGTGCAGCAGCGTATCTGTAGCAGGTTTGGGAGACTGGGTAGAATTTTATTGGACCCCACAATATAGCTCTGGAAGAGAGTGGTTTGGAAAAGAAATTCCTGAAGTGTTCACATTTAGGTAGAATGAATCTTTCTGCTCTGAGCTTCAGGAGGTTCCAACTTCAAATACTGAAAGAGGAGAGCTTAAAAATGGGGCAGAGGGAGAGGAGCACTGAAAAACAAAATCTTGGTTAACAGAAGTTTCATTGGAGTGACTCAAGTATGAAAGTACTTCTCCAGCCAGCATGTTGGCCAGTGTCTTTTATATAACATGGGCAGGGGACACTGTGGGAGACTCAGGCTGGGACCCAGATTCCAGGGAATTCGGGAAACCTGCTCTTGCCGCCTGCATAAAGTCAGAGTATTTTAAAAATAATCAAGACCACTTCAAGCATCCCTGTCCTCTGACTCATCCTGCACAGGCAGGGCTACGGGACGTAAGCCTCCAAGAAGAGAGGCTGGAGGAGGCCTCACCATTACCTGATTTGCATCTTGCTTCTCTAGGAAGGAGATTACTGGCCAGTCCCTCCCAAGGCCTCTCCAAAGGCCTTTCCTGAACTTGGGGTCAACTGACCAGGAGCAAACAGTCCCCATGGGAGTCACTCCCCTGAGGCAAAGGAACTCAGCCAGGGTCTTAGCAGGTTGCCAGATTGTAAATCTCTCTGCATTTCACAGGAGAAGCTTTAGACTCTAAACCATGGTAATCCAAGAGGGAAGTCTTCAGAGCTCAACAGTTTGTAGACGGATACAGAGAGATTAGAAACAAGAATCCATCTCTGAACTTGGTTGTCTGGAAAGAAGGAGGCTGGTTCATGAAGATGTTTCCAGAAAGGACTGGACTGCACAGATGGTAAAGCCATCAAGGGGAGATGGTGCCAGCGGTCAGCACAATGGGTGCCCTTGTGCCTTGTTTGGGGACTTTTGTGTTTATATGTTTGTGATCGCTGTCCCCCGTGCAACCCCAAACTGGGGTCTGTTAAGAAAAATAACCTGGCTTACAACGGCATTCTTCCAGCTCCACTTGAAAGTTTGAAAAACCCTTGGATAGGAAAATAACCTCAGGGAGCCAAGGCTTTCTGCACTTGGTGAAGCCCTAGACCCAAAATACACAGAAGAACAATTCGCTTTGAAATGCCTGCAGTACTCCTATCTGAGTCATCTGAAAACAAATAAAAAGAGACCTAAACAAACAAACCTAATTGTGCACGGAAACACGGCCAGGTTTCCAGCCTGGCTTCCCCTCTGTTTTCATTAGTCAGAAGCCAATGTACGCAGCTTTCATGGTATCCAGAGCAAGCAAAATATTAAAACAAATTGCCGAGGTTTCTCCCCTTCCCTCCTCCCATCCCCATGCACCACGCAGGCCAAGTTCCTGACTTCTCTCTTGGCTCTCAAACTTCTTTCTTCCAGTCTTGATGGACAGCTGCCCACTTGCCAGGCTGCCCGTGGTTGACCAGCAACCCTGGTTGACATGGGCATTTGTGAAGATCAGCAATTACTGGATACTCAGATGAAATTAAGTATGGAATGTTATGGGTCTTGAGATATTATTATTTTTACAAATAGTCAATGCAACTGGTTTGAAAATCAGGTCTGCCAACCCAAATTCACTTAATATAGGTCTACCCATTGCCCTCAGCCAAACCCCTACCACCTACCTTTCTTTTTTCCTCTTTTACTTATTTTACCACTAAACAGGCATTCTACTGCAATGGACACCTCTTGTCTTGTTTCCCCAAGGTTGTCAAGGTAGCAGAATTAAGTCTGAAGCTCCTGGTGGGGTGAGCTTGTCTGACAAGAAGAGCTGAGTATTAGAGAGGCATGAGAACGCATATGATGTCATCTGAGTACCTGGATCTAGCCATGACTGAAGACTGATCACCCTGGACTTTTCTATTATATGAACAACTAAAACCCCTGTTTTGCTTAAGCCTGTGTCAGTTGGGTTGTTTTATCTTGCAACACATGTGCATGCACACACACCTCTCAAAGTGCCACCTGAAATTAAATCTTTGCATCCTTCAAGTAGACTATTATGCAACTTTTTTTTTTTTTTAATTTCTGGGAATGATCTCTCAAAAGGAAGATTTTTTTTTTCAAATTTAGCTTCAGTTAAATGTTGCAGGGAAGTTCAGAAGATAATCTGCTTTAGCCCTGAATCCTGTGAGAAAAATTGCCTCTGTCCCTCCTAGTGTAGTAAGAGATGAATGAATTCTCTCACCTAACTCACATTTGACACAAAGAACAAAATAATGTAGTAATTACTGAGGAATTTCTTAGCACTCCTTGGCTTGTTTTGATGATCAGTTCCAGGCATCCTATTCTGTGAGGCCATGGGGACATCTAAGTGCCAAGATTAGTCTAGACCCAAAGCATGTGGAAAACAATAACAACAAATACTTGCCAAACAAAAACCAATGATACGCTGACAATATTTGGGGAACAATTGAATTTTTTTTTATGTCTTATTCTATATGCCATGAATAGGTGGGAACTTGGCTTCTTGTTCCCTCCTATTAACTAACCAGAAAAAAAACAAAACCTCATGTTAACTCCTTTATTCCAATTCTCCAATTAACAGTGATTGTCGGGGGCGCCTGGGTGGCTCAGTCAGTTAAGCATCTGACTCTTGATTTTGGCTCAGGTCATGATCTCAGGGTCATGAGATTGAGCCCCAGGCTCCGCACTCTCCCCCACTGCCCCTCCTGACTCCCATTTGTGCTCTTTCTTCCACCCTGTCTCAAAAAAAAAAAAAAAAAAAAAGAGAGTGGAATGACTATCAGATCAGGTGGGGGATGGCATGTGTGCAGCGATGGAACAGCAGCCTGAGGAACTGCTAACTGATCAGCAAAGTGAACACATTTTTAAACCATTAGTTTTTTTTTTTTTAAGATTTTATTTATTTATTTGACAGACAGAGATCACAAGTAGGCAGAAAGGCAGGCAGAGAGAGAGAGGGAAGCAGTCTCCCTGCCGAGCAGAAAGCCCGATGTGGGGCTCGATCCCAGGACCCTGGGATCATGACCTGAGCCGAAGGCAGAGGCCTTAACCCACTGAGCCACCCAGGCATCCCTAAACCATTAGTTTTGAAATTGATAGCTATCCTTCTCAAAGGACATCCATCAGGCCTTGGTTCAAATGTCACTGCCTCCAGGAAGCCTTCCCTCATGCATCCATTGGAAAGTATCACTCCTTTCTGGTGCCCTTTCATAAAGCTCAAAGTGCTTGATATTAGAAGTAGCTGTAAGAAGATGGAGTTTATTTTTACTCAAGAGTCTTTTGGGGGAGAATACAGAATAAATAATTCAATAAGTCCTCTGGGATGAGGTAAGGGACAAGATCTAGAGGTACATGATCAAGTAGCACAAGATGGTCCCACTCTGACTTCTATACTGAGCAGGTCTAATTTTTGATAACAGAAGAAGAAATATTATGATGTGGGGGAGCTGAGAGAGAGCTATGTTGCTTTGCATGACAAAGAGGAAAGAGAGACACTTGTTCAAGAGAATCTGGGAAGAAAAGTGGAGCTGGTGGGGTTGGGCGGTGCTCCAGGGAACTGGAGTGAATAAGATGTTTCTGGAGGTGAGCACCAAAGGACGACGTGTGAAGAAAAGAAACATCCAGATGGGCTGTTGATGCTGTTGACTGCAATGTGTCCCCTTGTTTCCCTTAAGCTTTCAGTCATACCCCCATTGCTCACACATGCGTGTATCTGATGGAGGACTTCGAAGGGAAGGATTTCTGTGTGCAGGAGGACATAGAATAAGCACATGTAGACATAAATCCAAAGTTCAAACTGACTTCCTACTGTCGCAGTGGAAGACAGAGCTCCTAGAGGGAAGGGGCCATTTTTACTTGTTTTAAAATCTTCACTCAGATGAATTAATGACCCAACATGCAGGGAAACATCTGCAACAAAAATGGTGGTCTGCAAATCAGATAAACTGCTGTCAGTGGCGAAACTCCCGGAGCTCAATATATATTGTGACCATTATTATTATCAGTTGGCACGTTAGTACAAAGGAGAAGCCCAGGCAGGCTGCCTGGTTCCCGGAGCTGGAATACCAATGGGCTTTTTATCTTAGTTTAATTTTGAATGATACCTAGTTATAGAAAGCAGAGTCATGTCCTTTGGTAACCTATCCCCCACACTGATTCTGGGCTAGCTTTGACTAACTTTGACCAAAAAGACGTTAGCAAACAGACCAATGAAAAGAGTATCTTGGCCCAATCCTTGGAGATCCCAGAACCCCATGATGGCCACCATGAAGGTCAGCCTAGGCTAGCATGCTGGTTGATGGGAGATGTGGACATCAGCCAGGCCCCCTCTCCCTCTCTAGCTGACATCAAGCCAATTGCCAGACATCTAGCGGAGGCCATCCTAATCCATCTAGCCCCACCAAAGCTAGTGCAGACCAGAAGAACGATTGCAAGAAAGATGAAATTTTTGTTCTTTCAGCCATTAAATTTTGGAATGGTTTATTACCCAGTAGAAACTGACAAATAAACTTTCATCGCATTTTGCTGGATAGGCAACCAAGTGTCAGAGAGATGGAGAAAATCGCCTCAAGTTAAACTTGTAGTTAAACCATGGAACAAGGGTTTGGTTTTATGACAGCCTCTAGTCCCATACCCATGTGGTCCTGTAGCCTCCTTTTATCCAAAGGAGCTTAGTTTCAAGCCCAGGATGAATGCTAATCACTGGTGCTGGGGACCCACGATTGGAATGGACCTGACTGCAGTGCTGACAAGGGGCTGAAATGCTGGGTGTTAGTCTAAAATTCCTGACTCTTTGTGGTTTTCAATCTTCACATGAGAATCATCGAGTTTTTAAAAATCCTGATGCCTAGGTTGGACCAAATAAGTCAGAATCTCGAGGGTTGGAGTCAGTATTCTTAAAACTGTCCCCTTAATTCAAATTCCAAGACAGAGAATCAGTGTCTTCCACTTCCCTAGAGAGGTCCCGTGGAGGCTAGAGAAATTGGAGCTCTTTAACCTAGAAATGTCTCTAAGGAAGCTAAGGACGGGCCTCCTGAGGATGAGGGACCAAGAAGAACAGCACAATCAATCGAAAAAATATACAGCATAGCGTAACAGTGCATTATTATTCCCTGCCCTCAAGGACTATGGGAGTGACAGTTACAAAAGTGAATAATCACAATCACAGTGTGACAAATACCATGTTTACATGTTCCAGGTCACAGCAGTAGCCTAGAAGAGCCAGAGTTCCTCTTGTTAACTGGGTCCCAGAAAAGGTGACATTGTACTGAGTCTTGAAGAAATCAAGAGGAGATCTTTATTCATCAGGAATGGATGGCCACTCCAGGAGGTGACTGAAGCAGAGATGAGTCAGCCCTGGAAGCTGGGAGGATGCAGGAGAGACTGAGAGCAGGTTGAGTAGAGGAGAAATAATGACTCCTAAAACCCCATCCAAGGATTGATCTTATTTATCTATCTATCTCTCAAGACATTGGGTACCAAAGCTTCAGGCAGATCTGGGCTGCTGGTGGGGGCTAAATGGCCCCAGCAGGGAGTCATCTGGCCATTTATAATGAGGGGGCTATTTGGACCTGTTCCTGGAAATTCCAAGTCCTGACCCCATAACAATAGCTGCTGAGCCTTCTGGCACTTTCCTTCTCCATGCGCAGTCATGCACCAACACCATCAGCATTGCCTGGGGGGCTTACTGAAAATGCAGAATTTTAACATCCACCCAAACTTCTGAATCAGAATCTGCATTTTAATAAGAGCCCCAGATAATTCCCAGGCACATTAAAGAAGCACTGTTCTAGTACTCTCTAGTCCCGGGGGGATGAATATATTCCTGGCCAGTACAAGCTCTAGAATGCAGTGTGCTCCTTGCATACTGAGCCAAGACAGCCCTGGTTTGGGGGACAGCAGCCAGCAGAAGTGGTCAGCCTGGCCACAGCAGAACATAATATATGTTAGAGAACATAATAACATATATGGAAAAGAACCTAAGGTCATGACTGGAGAGCTTGCATCAGGAACAACTGTACTTTGAGTTAAAGGGTAGAGCTCCTGAACCCCCTCCCATTCCGTCCTAGGACCCCTTTACCAAAGAATATTGGCAATCTGTAGATGTTGGCAGTCAACAAAAATGCAACTATGGATCTGCCCCCAGCCACCTTTTCCTCTCACTCATTTGTGAGATTCAAGGATTTGTGGATTTAAAGACAAGATTAGGCTGCCCCAGTCTTGCTTTGCCAGGCCTCAGGAGGTCAGAGAGTCCCAGAAGACCCATGGACCAACACACGTGAGCCCTAGGTGCACAGGGAGAGCTGGCCCAAGGCAGAATCATCACTTGTTAAGGCAGATGGAGGTCCCTAGGTACATGCCTGCTAATGCCTTTTCTTCTTGTCAATAACCTCTTTGCTTCAGAATCCCCAGCAAGCTGCATTCCTGACCAGAGATGTCAGAGGGACCTCATGTGAACTGCCAGCCACTGACTCGCTTCTGAGGTTGGAGGAAATAGCTGGGAGGCTGCCTTCACCTTCCAGCCTGGAATAACCCATTTCTCACTTGGAGGCCACCCGCTTGGCTCCAGGACGTCTTTGGCAAACATTGCTCTTGGCAGGCTGAACCCATAAGAACCCTGTCATTTCTGAGCGTGTGTCAGGGTGTGAGGAGGGAGAATGCAGTGTGGCCACAGGGGAACACAAGCCAAAGAGATGGCCCTGCATGATGAGGGGAAGGGGACCCAGTATACAGTGGACCTGAGAGGGTGGGGAGTCAAAATTTCTGGACCTTGAAATTATCCTTGTAAGGCACTGAGAACCGTCAATTCTGAGAATCACGAGAGGGATCGGCGGTCAATGGCAACCTGCCAAGCCAACCACAAACATTTGGCTCAGTAATATGAGCTGATTGACAATCCATCCCAGCACTCCCTCTTCCAGGAAGTTCTCTTGGGTTCCCTCCTCCCAGCTTCTTTGTTGGTGTTTATTGCTGAGGCCCCTAGTATAAGATAGGACAAATTTCTGCTAAATTCTTCCCACAAGATTTTATTGAGTTTTAGGGCAAAAGAAGCACAAAGCAAAGGGGGCTTTATAACTACTGCTTGAGTTCAGTATCCCCAGGTCCCCGGCAAAACTCCAAGTGACATGGGACTGTGGCACCCCTGTTCCTAAAGTGGCGCCATTTACCATGAACCTCCCCCAGAATGGCACTTTCCAGTCACCTCCTCCCATTATAACACAGATCCAACTGCCCTTTGTCCCCTAAGGGGAGAGGAGAATTTCTCACTGCCTAGACTAAGATCCTGTCCTTTTTCTGACCCAAAATAATTGGGAGTATCAATTACCTATAAGAGAAACTCCATTGATCCATTGATCCCTTCACCCATTAATCCAGTGACCAATTGGCTTATTGCCTACACTAGAAACCCCATCTTTCCATTGGACTGTGGTCTTGACCCTTTGCCTCATGTAAGATACAGCCAGGGATTTCCAAAGCCTGGGTTTTTCTGTCTGAAATGATAACCACATGGTCACTGCACTGTCCTTGCCCAGACCACATCTTGGTCACAGTTTTCCCTTTGGCATGGGGAACGAGAAGATCAAGCTCCCAATCTCTTGTGACCAAAAGTAAGATAAGGGGATACACAGAGCTCCCCAAAACAAGCAATAATTTTCCATTGTGATGCAACATAAATATGGATTGTGGAAGGAAATTGTTCTCTGACTCAGCAAAGATACAATGTTGGAAAGATAATATTATTATTGCATAGATGATGATGATTAGTAGTAGAATACTTAACTTCTTAGTCTGCCTTTCAGTGGCTTCATGCTGTTGGGGTTCCCCGCTCCAAGTGGTAGGAAATCCTTCACATAAGGACTAAGAGGTGTCCCCAAGAGGTCCCTCATAAAAGGAATAGAGAATGCCCCCACCAACAAAGTATTTCCTATAGCCTACAACCTCTGACAACCTGGCAGGTTTCCCAGGTTCTAAAATTTAACATCCACTAGTGCTTGTTACTAATATGTAATATACATAATAGTTACTAATATGTAACTACGTGCTGTGCCAGACATGGAGTTGGATACTTTACATACAAGATCTTGTTTAATTCTCATAACAATTCTGGGATGTGGGTCCTATTATTCCCATTTAACAGATGAGGACACTGAAGTTCAGAGAGGTGAAATGAAGGTCTGAAGCATGATTCAAACGCTTGCCAGACTCCAAGCCCATTCTCTCTGCCATCATGTCCAAAATGGCGCCACATCACTAAAGGCAGCAAAACTTCACAGCCTGGAATTTCCCAGCCCATATATGTTTAAAATACCTTGTGCTTTGTTCTCATAAAAACCCTTGAGCTTTTCAGATATGTGTCTTGATTTGGGTTTTGGCAAAATGCTGACTCTAACTCCTTGTTTTCCAAACTGGCCTCAGCAAAAGCTACATCATGGCACTTTCAAGAATACAGATCCCAGCATCTTAACCCACACTTGTATGTCAGAATTTCCGGGGGACAAATCAGAATCTGCTTTTCTAAGAGAAATTCCCAAAGTGATCCTTATGATCAACTAAGTGTGAGAAAGTATCTCCTGACTATATGCCCAGTCCTGTCAGATGCTGAGATGGGTTGCGGGAAGGGGAGCATAAAAAAGATGGATGAGTAATGGTCCTTACCTTCGAGAAGCACATATTCCAATTAGAAGGCAAGATGGATTCAAATCCCACAGAGTGTCACAATTAGTTAATAAGCTCTGTAGTCCTCATTCTGGAACATCTGTTATTCAGGAAAGGGCCAAATCCTAGATGAAAGGACTGAGGGAAGAATCAGGGAGGGCTGTATGGAAGAGGTGGAACTTAAGGTGGACTTCATAGGATTGGAGGTGGGAGGAAGAAGAAAGCAGGGCATTCTGGACAGAAAGAACATCAAGAACAAAACCCATGAGAGGAGAATGAGCTTGGTATTTCTATGAGGCAGGGAGTGGGTCAGCCAGCCAGTCTGGGGGTGTGGAGAAAGAATGTGCAGGAAGAAAATTAGCTTAGACAGGACAGTTTCCAGCAAAAGTTTGGTTTGGGCATGGGTAACACTAGGGAGCCAATTTGTGCTATGGAGTGAGGGTTCACATGATAAAAGATGTGATCAAATAAGGTGGTGACCTCTGCTCCCTAGCTCCTTGAATTATGACCGCAGATGAGAAGTAATACCACCCGCTCCAGATGGGAGGCTACACCAGAAAACACCCAGGGTGCCTTAAATCCCGGGGCCCCCGGAGGGCTTAAGCAGAGCTCTCTGTGTAGGGCTCCTGAAACTTCAAGATCTGTCTACAAATGAGGTGTCGGGCTGAGAAGGGGGCATGTGGGGAGTGGGGTAGTGAGGTTGTGCACACCTATTCTCTAGATGGAGAGGTGAGGGGGGGAAGCAGACAGTCTTGATATATACATGTCATATATATTCATACATCTTCCCGAGGGAAAGGCCTCAGACAATGTCAGCAAGCAGTGGAAATTCTTCATAAGCAACCTTAAGCAATTTGATGTGCCTCTAAATTATTTTGGCATCAAAGCTTGATCGACCATATGGAAAGAAAAAAGTGCCAAAAGAGAGAGGCTTCTACTTGAAAGAAACCAGGAGCCTGGCCTGATTGCCCTGACATATAGCAGAGATGAGTCAAAGCTTTCTGTAGAAAAAGGAGGACGTTCTGAGGAATGCTCTGCTGAGTTGCAACACCATTATGTGTCAAATGAGTTGTCCTAAAAATGAGAAGCTGAGTTGATAGAGACTCTTGGCTTAAGTGACAGAAACCAAATTCAAAGTAGTTCAAGCAAGAGGGAAATGTACTGGCTCAAGTGGGGTAGTCATTTGACTTTAGGCATAGCTAAATCCAGGGCACCCTTGTGATATAATCAAAACTCTCTCTGGTCATCTCTTAGCGCTGCTTCTCTCTGTGTGGCCTCATTTTCTGGCACTGTTCTTCTGTGCTATAGAAAAAGGGTTGCCCATTGGCTCCAGCCAAAGTCTCTGTGCTCCATGAGTGGGAAACTGGCTTGCCGCCCGAGTTTCATGTCCCTTAGGTGGTGGGGGGGCAAGGCTGGCTTTTGGTTGACAGCCCATCAGAATCCCAAAGTGCTGGGAGATAGGGAATTTCTCCAAAAGAAAAAAAACAAATGTGGGGCAGGAAAAAAGAAACAGATATTTATGACTGTGTTGCAGGAATTCCAAGTCTAGAGGATGGTCGTGGAAGGCTTCCCCAGGGAGCCGAGGCACTGGGAAAGACAATGGTGTGTTGAGTCATGGGATGACTTGGATAAAGATTTCCACCAACCTGACTATATTTATATGTTAATTTCCCCTCCTTGTCCCTTTTCTGTCCAAACTATTGGTAGGACAGATGCTGAACAGAGCAGGATTGAGGGGCACTTAAAAGTCAGAATCATATTTATCTATAGCTATAATTAAAAAAACAACAACACTGAACTCATTTGATATTCCTCTCTCCTATAAAATGGGAAAAGAAACAAACTGCTTTAACTCTCCTTTGCTACTGATCTTGTTATTGTTGACTAAGTTCCTGTTTCATCTCGTCTTTAAAAATTCAACTTTTTTACATTTCATCACAAGGTTTGTCAATTCATCATTGTTTCTTGATTCTATGCTTTCTTTTCAAGTTAATTTTTCTTCTTGTTGAAGCATACATTAATATTTATTTTAGCAAAGGTCTATGAGTAACATTAAGTTTTTCATCTTTGTATGCCAAAACATTTCTTAATTTAGCTGGGGATAAAATTGAGGTTGTTAGTTATTTTCCCTCAATACCTTGCACGGTATTACCTCTTTTCAGTGAGAAGCAATATAGAGTAGTGGTTGTGAGCATTTGGAGCCAGATAACTATGCTTGGCTTCCAACTCCTGGTCTTACTACATGTGAGACCTTGGAGAGGAAGTGCTGTGCTTCTCTTCTGCTCAGTTTCCTCCCATAAGATGGGTACAGTAAGATTCCCGTCTCGTAGAATTCTTGTGAGGATTAAATTAGTGGATACACCTGGTGCAGTGCCTGGCACATCATGCCATTCAAATGATAGCTCTTACAATTTCCACCCCTGACTTCCTCTGTTGCTAATGAGAAAACTATCGTTGGGCTAATTGTGGCTCTTTTTAAAGTAATATTGCTCTTCATCCTGATTGCCTCTAAGATTTTCTTTCTATCTTGGATGCTCTGCAACTTTACTCAAGATGCGCTTTTCAGTCCGGGATTAGGCAAAGTCTTTCTACTGTTCTAGAAAATTCTGTACCATCATTCCTTTATTTTCTCTACTATCTTTCTCTCTGCAACTTCTTTATGCTGTATGTTGTCACCTCTCAAACTACCCTCCGTATGTTTTAATTGTTTTTACATACTTTTAAACTTTGGTCCCTCTGTACCATGTTTTGGGTGAACACTTTCAATTCTTTTCGAGACTGCGTCAAGTTTAGATTCTGTCCCAATTCATTAGATTTTTTTGCAAGGATTACAATTTATATTTTTAAGATGCCTAACTAATTCTTATAATTTATAAAATATATATAAATATATTTATACTATATTTATACTAGAGAATATAGATTATTAATTTTAATAATTAAAATTATTTTTCATAGCCATCTTTTAAATTTATATTTAATTCAAATCCATCTTTTTAATTCATTTAATTTGTATTTAATTTGTATCATCTCTTTAATTAAAAAATCTATCTTTTTAAATTTAATTTAAAAAATAATTTAATTAATTCCTGCCTAGTTTTGTTTCACAATTTTTAATTCTTATTTATTTCTTATTATTCCTTCACTTTCTTAAATAAATGCCTTAAAATAGTTAAATTATTTTTCAGACTGCTTTATTATTTTAGTTTCACCTGAGGTGAACAATTTATCAGTAGTCGATTTATTGGTTATTATCAGTTAAAGATAGATTTCTTTGTGTCTTTCAGCCTTGTGGTTGACCTAGTCATTTAAGCTTGATACTTTTCTCTCTTCTCCCTTTTCTTCTTTTTTTCTCTCCACTCTTTTTCTTTCCCTAAGTTTTATAATTTCTTCCATCACTACTATCTCCATTTGAACCTTATATTGATGAGCGAGGGTGGCTCACTCAGCCAGTATGAGGCTCACTTCAGGTCCTGGTTCCTGTGTTGTGCTGATCACTGTCCACCAAGGCATTCAGAGAATAGATAGACCTGAGCAGTGGTTAGGAGGAGCATTTATCAGTCTCTTGTCCTAAGTGAATAAAACTCAAGTTCTACCTTCAACCTTAAGTTTTGTCCTGGCCCATGCCTCACCTGGATGACGTTTGCTATTTTCTGAGAGCCAGGCTAGCTCAGTTACACACAGGAGCCAGAGCTTGTCCACCTCTGCGTGCTTCTGTCCAGGAGCCACCGGGACCAGGGCTCAGCCTTGTTCCCTGCTGTACATTTCTCTTCTGTTTCTGGTCTACAGAAATGATCTCTTATTTGTGAGTTCAGTTACACCTTTTGAGATCTTCAGTTTTTAAAACCTTTACCTGTAGCTGCTACATGTTGACAGCAGAATGGGTGCCCCAAATGGTTGTTTATACTAACACCATCTTGACCAGAAGTGCTTTCCTAATCTTTTTTTTAAAACAATGAACAATTACTATTGTGTTACAACAAATACACAGATGTAAGGGCCACATCCACTGGCTTTCATAATAGCGACATCATCTGCGACCTTAGTCAACATGGATTCCTCATTATGCTAGCAGTTGACACCAAGATGCTGTGGGTTGAGGAAGGATACGAACTGGAAACACTAAGAACAGGCAACTCTTTTGAAGACATTTCCTTAGGAAGCAGAGGAAAGAGATAATGACAAGTCTTTGTTTTGTTTAATTAGAGAGATTTTAATGTGTACAACCACAGAGCAAAAATAGGGAATATGGAGAACAGTGGGGAGGTGATGTAGATTACAGATTAAGAGCATAATCTTCTAAATTAGTCAAACCTAGCTTTGGATAAGAGCTCTGCCACTAACGGTGTCACTTAATGTCATTCTGTAAAATGGGAATAACAATAGGGTCTGCCTCATGGGGTTACTGGGAGGATTAAATAAGATATTGTATGAAGTGGTGTATAAGTTGTATAAGTGCTGAACCTAGAATGATGACTGGCACTTAGTAAACACACAGTGAATGTTGACAATGGTTATGACTGGTGGTGTGATGGTTCATATTTTATGTGTAAACCTGGCTAGGCCATGGTACCCAGATACTTGGTCAAACACCAGTCTAGATGGCACCGTGAAGATATTTTTTAAATAAAATTAATAAATTAATAAATTAATATTTGAAACAGTGGACTTTGTGTAGAGGTTACTCTCCATAATATGGGTGGGTCTCATCCACTCAGTTGAAGGCCTTAAGAGGAAGAGAGTGAAGTCCCTTAAGGAAGAAGGAATTCTGCCTCCAGACTACCTTCAGTGACATCAGGTCTTTCCTGGGTTTCCAGCCTGATGTCTGCCTTATAAATGTCACACATGCCATCTCCCACAATGACATGAGCTTGTTCCTTCACATAAACTTCTCTGTAGACACAGATAGATGGGAATAGATACCAATCAGATATAGATATAGATATATGTACACACACACACACACACACACACACACACACACAGGCTACTGGTGGCTCTGTTTCTCTGGAAAACTCTGATAATACAAATGGTGTAAGAGGGAGATAATATAAATGGTGTAAGAAGAGGGGAAATCATAACAGCTGGCTTTCCTGAGAAGTCAGAGCACTGGCATCTTAGACAAGAAGAGGAGCTCCCTAGATGGAGCTCTGGGATGGAAGGGAAGCCAGGAGGGGTGGGTAAGCAGCTTGTAGAGGCTTGAGGGAAACCAGGAGGTGCTGGTGCTCAGAAGATTCCCTGGAAGCACTGAGACCATACCGAGGTCATGAACCATGATCTGTGATGTGCCCATCGGGGGAACTTGGGACCTGGGTGTGAGGACAGGACAGCCTAAATTGAGGGCTGGTTTCTACAGCAGAGGGAGCTGCAAGTCTGTTAGCAGGTGAGGAAGGAGGGTTGGCAGGAGGGTGGAGGCTGGAGCATGGCCCTCCTTGTCAGTACTGTCCTGAAGGCCTGCTTGCTCTTTGGGACAGAAGGAGAGCCAGAAAGAGGACTGCCATGGAGGGTTGATGACTGGTCATCTTTGGCATAGACAAGGTGTTCCTCAGCTGTTTCCCTCACATGCAACCTGGGAAGGTTGTCAAACTCTAACTGAGGAGTGGGGAGCCAGGGTGACTGCCTCCATGGTTAAAAATCCAAGGAATCATATCCGCTCAGAGTGCTTGGGCTGGAAGAGTCTGGCAAAAGCCAGAGAGGTCTCACAGGCAAGTCCCAGATTTAGCGAGTCCCAGGCCTCTATAATCAGGAATCAGAGTTCCAGTCCTTGGGTTTGAATCTGGAGGGTCATGAGTGACCCAGAAATTTACCCTGGGAGGGGTTTGATGGGATGGTGCAGTATTCCAGCCTCTGTGAGCAGCTTGAGGACATTTGCCTCCCTATTCTTGGCTCTTTGACCACTGAGGCAGCCCTCAGCTAAGGAGCAGCTGCCTGAGAGAGTCTGTCTCCTCTAGTTATGGCTATCTCCCTTCACCTTCCACACTCTGGGCAGGCTTTTCTCCTGGGCCTCCTACCAAGCGTATGTCCCCTCACTTCAGGGATGTCTTCATTTATCCTTGTGCCTGGGGAGGCCTTGGAGCTCAGCTGGTACTTATGAGCCTGTGTCCTCTGTCCCTCTGAAGGGGGCAGATGCAGGGTCCCCTCGTCCTATCTCTCTGGCCCAGCAGATGGCAGCGAGGGCCAGTCAAAGCAAAGATGCTGGCTATGTGGAATTGAGGCAGGGATCCTGCTCAGCCCCTACTTCCAGGACTATAAACATTTCACAGATTACTTCTTTGAAATAAAGCTCTGAAATATTAGTTGATATGCAAATATAGAAATATAGGAATGTTTAAATATAGGAATGTTTAATCTATGTAGATGGAGATAGGTATGCATACTGGCTTTTCTATTTCTTCCATGTGTGACAACCCTGAGCAAGTTAGCATGAGTGGCCATTACTTATTATATTTAGGCTTAATGTAGGAGGAATTGTGAGTTCTAGATTGTGTTTAAAGGGATTTCATCATTTGGCAAAGCTATGATGCCAGACTTGGACCTGGTGGCCTAGGGATTGGTTTGCATATGTTGGTTTGCTTAGGGGTAGCTATTTTAATGTGTCTATGGGAGAAAGAAGTTTTGTGCACAATATCTGAAGAAGAAAGAACAGTGCAGGTGCTAGGACACTTTGTGTTGCCAAAAAGCAAAGACTAAGTAAAGTTAGCTTCGCCAGCTATTGGGGGTTGATTGCATGGATTCCAACGTGTCCACTGAAGTCCAAGGTCAGGTCAGGGTTGCAGCAGAACTTCAGGAAAGATCTAGACCCAGGAACTACATGGGCTGTTGCTAAGATTCTGTCTCTTCTCTCTGGTCCTCTCTGTGCATCTTTTCCAACCTGATCCTCTGTAAACCAACTTTCTTGGTGCCTCCATCCACTTGATAAAACACAGGTGATTCACAGCTCCTGGATTTTCTTATTAGAGATAGAGCCCCACAAGTGCCAGTTTAGAAACCATAATGAATAAAGAGTATGGAGCTTCTGAGTTGATGAACATATGGAGGTTTAGGGGGAGTGGTGCAGTTAGAGAGGGCATAAGAGCTGTGCATCATTTCTGCCTACCTTTTGCCTAATGCATCTCTCCCATCTGACTCTTCCTGAGTTATATCTTTTTATAATAATCCAGTAATCTAAAGTTTAAAAAAAAAAAAAAGCAAGAGAAAGAGTATCTTTCTCCCCAGGTCTCAGGGTTCAGTCCCAGGGAAGGGGCCTGGTGTGTCCTGCTTCAGTCCCATGTCACTACCACCCACTGCTGTCAGGGGAGAGGGTGCTCTGACTGACCAGCCCTGGGTTCTGGATCTCCTCCTTTGGCCTGAGTCATGGAATCTATTAGCAGAAGAAAGGAAATGGGGAAACTTGTTGAAAAGAGAAGGAAACACAAACACTACACCCTCTGTAGGGTGATTCCCTTCCCTGCTTCTCCCACCCCCACAGGCCTAGCCCAGCTCTGATGTCCAAGGTCAGGGCAGCTACTGCAAAGGACAGTTTCAAGCAGAGGACCAGTATTTCCCCACAGAGTCCAGGGCAGTTGTGAAGTCTCCAGAAGGAAGCCAGAGCTGAAAAATATAAGTGGGCCTGTGCTTGAACTTACATGGGAACCACCGTGGGGACCCCCAGACATAACCATGAGGAACTCTGGGTGGAGACGAACTCCTGACCGAGGATCATAGTCACGGCATTAATATTATTAGGCCACAAACTCATCAGACCTGGGAACACTAGGGTAGCGTACAGATGAACAGTCCATTTGTAAAAGAACATCCAAGTTTCTTCTGAAGTTTTTTCCATAGTAAATAGCTCTGCAGTCAGTCTCCTTGTAGTTAGATCGTCACGTGTATTCTTGATTTATTACTATTATTTGTGAAAGTCACAAGTGAGAAAAGCCAGAACAACAAGCGGATAATAACGTCTTTGGAAGTGGGAGCAAGTCTTAGCCAGAACTCATTGGGTTGCAAGCAACAGAAACTCAAGACAAGCCAGTTTCAGCAAAAAGAATATTTATTGACTCTAGAAACTGGGAGATCCTGAAATGGAATTGATTTCAGGCACGACTGGATGCTGAGACTCAATATTATTCTATCTGTGTGTATCTTTCTGTGTCCATTTCTCATCATGCCTTTCTTGGGATATTGGGCTCATTCCTATTGCAGAAGATAATCTTCCTCCCTGTGGCTTTGACGGGGGAGGGGTGCATATAATCACAGAGAGGTTCAGCTTCACATTATCCAATCTCAGTAACAGGTAAGCTCCTCTCTCCTAATGCCAGACATGAAATTCCAGAAGAGTTTGATTAACCTTACTAGGGTGACATTCCCACCCCATGAGCCCATCACTAGATTCCTGGCCAGAGGAAGTGGGCCTTGAGATCAGTAGCCTCATACAGACCCATGAGGAATGCAGGAGTGTCAGTGGCCAAAGGGAGGATGACTATGACCAGAATAAATATGTAAGGGTTGGGGGCGCCTGGGTGACTCAGTCGATAAGCATTTCCCTTTGGCTCAGGTCATGATCCCAGGGTCCTGGGATCGAGCCCCACATCGGACTCCCTGATCAGTGGAGAGCCTGCTTCTCCCTCTCCCTCTGCCTGCTGCTCTGCCTACTTTTGCTCTCTCTCTATCTCTCTGTCAAATAAATACATAAATAAATAAATATCTTTTTTTTTTTTAAAGTAAGGGTTGTTGGCAATTCAAAAGAAAAGATATGCAAAAATTGAATTCTGTAGGCTGGCCACCAGTGTGTCCTGCTGTAAGGGACCCAGGGTGGGGACAAACAGGAAGTTCTCTCCCTAAAAACAGAAATGAAACCTACTTCTGGGCATCATGGCACACAATGTAAACCACACTAAGGTGTGGCCTTTGGTGGGTGGATATAGGGATATGTTCTTACCCTCTGGTCAGTGTAAATACAGTGAGGGACCCATCCCTTACTTGAAACATGATATGATTTTGATGAGAATGTTATTCCCTTCCCACCCAAAGCCATTCCATGGCTTCTGATTTCCCGCAAAATCCAAATCTAACTCTACTATAACGTGCAATTGCATTATGATGTCAAGGGAAGAGCTTGAGCTCTGGGGTCAGGCAGACCAGCTCGGATTGTCTTATAGGACCTGAAAGCAAGGGACCTTAAACCTTCTGAAAGGAAAGCTGGCAATGTGGTATTAGATTAGGGTCCTTGTTTCTGAAGTCACCATATCTCCACTGCTTCCTGGCCACACGTTCTTGAGCACATTATTTAACTTCTCTGTACCTTAATTTCCTCACCCATAGAATGGGTATGATGATAAGAGTTACTTCACAGGCATGCTTAGAACAGTGTCTAGCATACCATAAGCACTCAATAAATGTTAGTTATTAATAATAATACATAATTCAAATATATTATACATTTGAATATATATAATATTGAATATGTTATATATTTGAATATATATTATATATAATAAAAATATATAATATAATATTATATTATTATATTATTATTGCTCTTATCTTTGAATTCTCATGACCTATCAGAGTACCCAGCCCAGAATGAAACGTTTGTTGAATCAACCAGTGTGCTTCCGCTGCGCATAACCTCGTTTTCCTTATGTGTAACATGTGAATAGTATTCACCTATTATAATGATTAAATGAGATGATGTATGTAGAGCCTCTGGCACAAAGCCTGCCTTACAACAGGCAGTTTATGTTGGTTCCTTTTCATGCTCTCACTTCTAGTACCTCTGGGACTCAAGGTCTGCCATAATTGTATGGGTCAAGTCTCTTTGAGTTGCAAAGTGCTGAGATCCAATTTAAATTGGCTTGTACTAATAAAGGAAAGATATTGGCTCAAGAAAGAAAAAAGCCTAAGGTAGAGCTGGATCCAGGAACTCAGATCCAGAAACTGGAATGACATCATCAGGAATTGGTCTCCTTCTTGCAACTATTTTTTCCTTTAATGTTTACTTCACCTCTGACAGAATTTCTCTCTCTAGTGGCCTCCAGATGCTCCAGATCTTCACCTCTTTGCACCTCAGTGTTTTTTGTTTTTTTTTTTAAGATTTTGTTAATTTGTTTAACAGAAGGAGACACAGCAAGAGAGGGAACACAGCAGGGAGAGTGGGAGAGGGAGAAGCAGGCTTCCTGCCAAACAGGGAGCCCGAAGCGGGGCTTGATCCCAGCACCCTGGGATCACGACCTGAGCCAAAGGCAGAGGCTTAACAACTGAGCCACTCAGGTACCCCTGCACCTCAGGGTTCTTATCTATAAAAAGGGGGATAATTGATAATAGATTATTAAATAATAAATTGGTTATTATGCATAAGGTGTGCACAACACTGCCTAGCACCTAGTAAGCTTTGGTATCTGTTATTCTTACTGTTGCTATTATTCTTTAGCAATTCCAGAGGAAAAGGAGCTTCTCCATCTACTTCTGGAAAACCTCAAGGATGAGTCTTAATGGATCAACTCAGCTCTCCTGCCCTTCTTTAAGCCGACCACCATGAGCAAACGAGGTAATAATTTGATTCATCTGGAGCTCCAGCCAGACTTGGGGTCAGCTACTCTTTTACATGGACTAAGAATTGGGGAGAGGGGTCTCCCTAAAAAGGTCACGGCACTGCTAACAGAAGAAAGTGAACCCTGGACAGGGGGGAATCGTCAGTGTTCCAGTGGTTAACCCTGGCTCCAGGGTTGGAATTGCTGTGTCTTCCACTTCTGCCCCCAACCATCTGTGAGACCCCAGACATGTTACTTAATCTCCCAAAGCCTCAGGTCTCCCATTTTAGAAAGGGGACACTACTTCTTTATAGGTATTTGCTTTTCAGCTTTTTATTGTAGAAATTTTCAAGGATATTCAAAAGTAGACATGATAGTAAAATGAGCCCCAGACACCCATCAACCAGCTGTAATAATAATCAACACATGGCTGATCTTTTTTGATCTATATCCCCCAGTTACTCTCCCCACCCTTTGCTCTTGGAATAGTTTGAATATTGCAGATATCATATCATTCCACCTATAAAATATTTCAGTATGCATCTCTGAAAAATAGGTACTCCTCTTTTCCTTAAACATAACTACTATACCATCATACACATAAAAAATATTAACAATATTTTCTTAATACCATTCAAAAGTGCAGAGTTCAAGTTTCCCTTATTGTCTCTGGCATTGTTTCTGCCTCTTGAAATCATTTATATCAGGATCAAACAAGGTCTGTACATTACATTTGGTTGCTAGTCTCATAAATCTGGTTCAATCTCTAGGTTCCAACAACTATCAACACAAACTCAATCTTATTTCATTACCTTACCCCTTGCTCACCCATCCCCTCTTCTGGAGTATTTTGAAGTAATTTCTAGACACCAGCATCATAAATTTCATCTCTAAATATTTCAGTTTGTACTGTTAAGACTCTCACTCTCTCCTTTTAAAACACAACCACAATACCGTTAGTATGTGGTTACTATATTATTATAAAATAATAATAATAGCAATAATTTAATATCATCAGAGGTTACCCAGCCATTGTTCAAATCTCTCTAATTGCTTTTGCGAAGAGTTGTTTTTTTTTTTTTTTAAATCAGGATGCAAACATACACAATCATTTCATTTGGTTGATTCATCTGTTAAGTCTCTTTCCCTTTTTGGACTCCCTTCCCTTTTTTTTCTTCCCTTTCCATTTTATGTGTTGAAGAGGATGGGTCATTCATCCTGTGGTGTTCCACTTGGGATTTTGCTAACTGTGTTACTGTGATGCCTCTTAAAGCATGGGATGGGAAGTCTCTAGTCTCTGGCACCACATAGCCCTGGGAGTGAATCTGAACCTGCAGCTCACTTGCTGGGTGACTGGAGGAAGTTCCTTAATTTTTCCAACCCTCAATTTTTTCAACCTAAAAGAAGAGGTTAGTCTTAAAGATATTCCTAAAGATATTGGGAAGTTTAATTAAATAATGCATGCTAGGAACTGAGTACTCTGCCTGCTACATAGTGAGTGCTAAATTAATTTTTTTTCTTAAAAAGAGCTGTTGGGGGCACCTGGGTGGCTCAGTGGATTAAGCCTTTGCCTTCGGCTCAGATCATGATCTCAGGGTACTAGGATCAAGTCCCACATCGGGCTCTCTGCTCAGCGGGGAGCCTGTGTCCCCCTCTCTCTCTGCCTGTCTCTCTGCCTACTTGTTCTCTCTCTCTCTCTCTGTCAAATAAATAAGTAAAATCTTTTTTTTTTTTTTAAGAGCTGTTTGTGGAAGCAATCCAAGTGTTCACTAAGAGATGAATGAATAAACTAAATGTGGTATATTATAATGGAATATTATTCAGCTCTAAAAAGGAAGGAAATGTTGACACAGGCTGCATGGATGAACCTCGAAATGATTATGCTAAGTGAAATAAAAGCCAGTCACAAAAAGACAAATATTGTGTGATTCATCCTATATGAGGTACCTAGAGTAGTCAACTGTATAGAAACAAAAAGCAGGGTGATGGTTGCCAACACTGAAAGGAGAGGGGAGGGAGGGGGGCTAGTGTTTAATGGGTACAGAGTTTCAGCTGGGAGAGATGAGGTGGACATGGATGGTGGTGATGGTTGCACAGCAATGTGAATGTACTTAATGCCACTAAATGTACACTTAAAAACTGTTAAAATGGTAAATTTTTGTTACGTATATTTTACCACATTAAAAAAAATACATAGCTGTTAAGTCAGTTCATGTTGTAGAGAACCATTGCCTCCAGCCACACCCCTGCCTTTCATTTCCTATGACTTAGAGACCGTTGGCACACTTTACGTGATGGGCTGTGATCACAGCTGGAAATGAATGTAACCCATCTGAAACCCTGGCCCCCATCCTTGAATCCACAAATGTTCACTGAGCATCAGCTCTGAGCTGGGACCATGGTTCAGGTGCAGAGAACAAAGGGAGAATGCAGAGAAGGCTGATGCACAGTCCCTGGGCTTCGAGACCTGTAATTCTCATCAAATTGAGGAAATGAGCAATAACAACACAAGCTAGCACAAGACAAGTGCCTCCTGATAGTAAACGGGAATGAACAGTGTGTCCTAGGCTTCCATTTTGGCTTCAGCAAAATGCCAAAGAGTTGTTGCAGACTGGTGGCCTGGAACACCTCACCACATGTCCTTTCCTCCCCCACTGCGCCACCTAGAGGCCTGGTGGAGGCCCACCCCTGACCACTTGGGCGCTCAATTTCTTGAGATTTTGAATGAAGAAACCTAGAATGGAATGGCCAAAAAGGGATGACTAGCGTCTTAGGCTGGGTAGGACTGGTCCTCTTGAAGGCACCTGCAAAGAAGAGACTACAGAGAGACTAGGTCTTCAGGGAGAATCTGCAGACTGAAGCCAATGTTCAGAGAGAAATGAAGGTAAGAGAGGAAGTAGAGGAAGACAGACAGTTAGGCAGTCACTAGAGACCACAGACACTGTTCACTATTAGCTTCCACTCCCAATTTCAGTCCACGAAGCCTGTGAACTCCTCACCCTCCCGTATCTGAGATCTCTCCCCCATATCCTCCCAATAGCCCCCACTGTCCCTCAGCTAGAGTGAGTGGAGGCCCGGATGGGGTCCCTAGAAGACGACTCTGAGATGGAGGTAAGGAGGTGCCATGTTTTCCAAGGACTTTTCTTGGGATGGACACAGTGGCAGGAAGGGAAGGAAGCAGAAGTGGTCAGAGGGAGGAGCCATGCTGGGATGCAGGCTCACAGCCTCAGCCAACACATGTGTATTAGTTGGCTGGACCACCATAATAAAACAAAGACTGGGGGGCTTAAGCAATAGAAATTTATTTTTTAGATTTTTGGAGGCTCAAATTTCTGAGATCAAGGCACCAGCAAAGTTGGTTTCTTCTGAGGCTTCTTTTCTTGGCTTGTAGATGGCCACCTTCCTCGTATCTTCACACAGCCTTCCCTCTGTGTGTGTCTGTATCTTCATCTCCTCTTTTTATAAAGACACCTGTCATATTAAATAAAGGCCTGCCCATAAAGCCCTCTAAAAAGGTCCAATCTCCAAACATAGTCACAGTCTGAGATTCCAAACTTAGGGCTTCAACATGTGCATGGGGACAGCTGAGGGGAAGATGTTTATGCACAATTCAGTGCATAACACTGTGGGAGGTTCAGGAGTTGGAATGAGCTTTCAGAATTGTTTACTTGGGCCAAAATGGCCAGATCTATATAGACCAGTCATTGGGTATGGGACTATCTGGGCATGGCATGACTTTGGCTGAGGCCACTCTCTGCAGCTGAGTCAATCCACAAGGGGTCTGACCACTGAAGACAATCTGCTAACTGGCCCAGCAGCTGGGACAGCAGATCCTGCACTGAAGAAGGCTCTGGGTAGTGCATCTCAGGGTCCACTACACTTGGGTTCCACTTCTTGCAACCAAACAAACCTCAAGACAGGGTTGTTATGAGGGTGAAGTGAGACAGTAATGCTCAGCTTCCTGAGGGCAGGAACCGTGTGTCAGTCACTGTGTGTACCCCTGCCCATGATAGACATGGGTGACTACCCAACCCAACATTCACACCTAATCCTCTACTGCCTCACCCACCTCTACCTCAGAAGCAGGAAAACTCAAGTCTCATAGTCTCAGTCTTTCCTCCAGAGGAGGAGATGTCATGACCTGCAACCTGTGAATGTTACCTTATTTGGAAGAAGGAACTTTGCAGATGTAGTTAAGTTAGAGATCTCGAGATAAGGGTGATTGATTGGGTGGGTCCTAAAGCCAAAGATTAGTGTCACAACAGGAGAAGGAGAGAAGACACAGAGAAGTTGATATGAAGATGAGGCAGAGATTGGAGCAGTCCATCTACAGGCCAAAGGATGCTAAGGATTGCCAGCAGTCCCAAGAACCTGGGAGAGGGAAATGAGATGGATCTCTTCTGGAGAGCCTCCAGAACAACCCAACTCTGCTGAAACCTTGATCTCAGACTTCTGGCTCCTGAACTATGAGAGAATACATTTCTGTTGTCTTAAGTCATTGAATCTGTGGTACATTGTTACAGCAGCCACAGGAAACTAATACACACTGCATACTACATTGTGTTTTATGTGTAGCCTGTCTTTGTCTGTTGAGGCTGTTCTAACAAAAATACCAGAGACTGGGTGGCTTACAAGCAGTTCTGGATGCTGGAAGTCCAAGATCCGTGTGCCAGCATGGTCAGGTTCTGACAAAGGCTTTCTTTTTGTGTAGCCTGCCAACTTTGTTATAACTTACCTGCCAGAAGGAGGGAGGGAGGTCTACGGGATCCCATTCATAAGGGATCAACCTTCATGACCTAAACACTTCCCAAAGACCCTACCTCCTAATACCACACATTGGACATTATGATTTTAGCATGCAAATGTGGGGGGACACACACACTCAAAACATGGCACAGCCCAAGTCCCAATAACCTAGCAGTGTGTAGCATACAGTAGGCACTCAGTAAGCATTAAATGAATGAACAAACATACTTAGAGCATGTGTGGAAGGTGGAGAAGGTCAGTTTGGAAAGGCAAGCCCTGAGGGCTGACTAGGAGGACACTGATACAATTTCAAATGTGGCATTTGGCCTTTTCCCTGTGGGTAATGGGCTGTCATTGCAGGGTTTCAATCCAGGAGCAACACAATGGAAATGGTGCTTCAGGAAAATGAATCTGCTCTCATTAGCATCGACTCTAGACCTGCTGAGACAACAAGGCATAGATAAATGGTCCACATCCATCGTTGGAAATGCAAGCAGTTGCCCAAATGAACCACAATCTACACTGGCTGAGCCAATGAATTAGTTCAGATCTTCCGGTTGGAGAAGTCTCAAGAGATTTCAATTACAAAATGCAATCATTTACAAAGACACAATGGGGCATTACAATAATCACTCAATGAACTCCTATAAAGCTGCCAACTATCTGTCCTCCCACCAAGACCTTGGACCTGTGAGCCTGCTTCTCCCACCCACCAGCCTTGCCCTGGGGCAAGGATTCCCAGCATCTCCCTGGCTAGATCCAGACCTGGAGTCACTTCTCACACACTCTTGGCTCTGACTCCATCTCAGTTTCTGTCTGTGGCCCTCTCTGGATGTCTGCAACAGATTCAGGCCCTTCTCACCCAAGCTTCAGGCCCACGGAATCAACCCATGCTCCCAGCTGTAAGTGAAAAGGGACTCCTCACCCCATGGGTCGGGCTCCCTGCTAGTGCCTAAAGAGAAGCCGTACAGTGGAATGACCTAGCCCAGACTTGAATTCAACCCTGGCTCAGCCACTGAGAGGTTTTTTAAGTCCTGTGAACCTCAGCTTCCCCAACTGGTCACAATGGCCCACTCACAGAGCCACCGTGGGTATCCGGAGGGGTTCAATCCGTGAGATGAGACGTGGACTCTACCCTTATAGAACTTACACTGACACAGAAGAATAGAACCAAGTTATTTTCATTTATGAAAAGGCCAAATTGAGTCAAGTGCATTATACCAAGGGCCTTTGGTCCAAATCTCATTGACAAATCCTTCAAAGTAAGCCGGCTTTTAAGCTGACCCTACAGGTGCCATCCTGGATTTCAGTCTACTCTCATGCAGAAGTTACACGCAGCCCTCTGAATTTGTTCCTGAAATATGGTCTTTGCTTAATTCAACACATATCTACCACTCCTGCCATCCCAAATGAAATGAAAGTGGACAGAGGATTGGCATTTTTCTCAGGCTTCCTTGGAGAAATGAGATGTGGTGGGCACACCCCATGGGAACGTGCAGTGAATGGTATGCACCTGCATGTAACCTGGACAAGTCCTTAAAAAACATAGTATATGAGACTGAATGCTTACTCTGTGCCAGACAGCGTTCTAAGTACTTGACATGGACTAATTCACTCAGTCTTTACAAATTCCAGCAAACACACAGACATCCTTATTATCCCCAAAGCACAGAGGCACGGAGAAGTTCAGTACGTTGTCGATGTTATATAGCTAGTAAATGGAGCTGAGATGTGAAGCAGGAAGTCTACACTTCACCTTAATACAGTACTCAATATGCACATACATGCACACACACGCACCCCGAGGTCTTTAGCACATCACCATTCTGCCCATGAACTGCCAGTTTGTTCTCAATCCATCTCAGCTCTTTCCTGAGCTCTCTATATCACTGGAAATGACAATTTCCAGGTTCATTTGCCTCCAGCTTCCAGGTCGGTCCAATAGAAAACTCTGACAGAAGATCGGGGGTGGGGGTGTGGAGGAAGAGAGACCCAGGGTGCTCCTCCTGTTTCCTGTAGTATATCCCAAAGCCCCTGTGCCTTTCCTGTGGTTCTGGCTCCTTCCAGATGGTCCCTCGGCCATTGTTTCACATGCTCCAGGCAGTACCCCTCAGAGCCCAGCCAGAAGCCCGAGCTCCAGACCATTAACATCATTCATACTTTTGTCCTGCCAGCCCCAACCTGGCAGTGGTGGTTTCCTGTGGAAGATAATCCCTGGGTCCCCTCATCACCATGGTTATCTTCTCTTTCTCTCATCACTGGTCAAATCAGTTCCCTGTATTAAATTACCTCTGTGTGAAAGACCTAGAATGGTTTCTGATTTTCCTCTTAGATCCTAATAAATTATTTATGTGAATTAAAAATATATGCTCCAGTGGAAGAACTGGCGCATGAGTCAAGATACCTGGTATGAAGGCCATGTTTTCACCCAACCTCATGTGAAACCTTGAGCACTTTGTCTATCCTCCTCAAGGTTTGGATTTCTAATTCACAATGTTGATGTTGGATTAAGGGTGTGTAAGCATGTGTGCATGTGTGTGCATGTGTGTGTGTGTTTTGAGCATATTCCTCCTCAAATGCATAAATATTCAAGAATACAACACATTTTCCATGGGTAATGTGAATTCAACGGTATCTGTGAAACACCACAGTTGCCCATGGAAAATGAGGATAAATAACAGACAAACAGAGAGCCCTAGTACTGACCAAGAAAGATGACATAATTACTATCTGAACTTGAGGTCTCACACACATAACTCTCTATGCCCCGTTGTGCATGGAGACCCCTCCCAAGTTTGGGGAATAATGTCTGAAACCAGACCCAGCATTCATACCACAGATAGGAAGCCGAGAACTGGGAGGTGGGCAAGCTGCCCCCGTTGAGCCTTCCACAGAGCCTCTCAGAACCTCTCCCTGTCCCATGGGTGGTGACTCCCAGGTGCTGTGTGAACCCTGGTTGCTTGAAGCCCCAAACAGGGGAGAAGGAGAAAATACCTATTAGAGGACACCAAGCAGTTTCTACCAAAGAGCGTGGAGACCTTCCTGCAGGGAAGATCTCTGGTAGCTGGGGGAGGGTAGGCTATGCTGCTGAGGAGACAGACAAGATAAAAAGAGTCTTGGAGAGGAAACCTGTCCTTCCTGGCAAGGTCTTAGCAACAGGAAAGCAATGCATGGCAGTGGAAAGCAGTGGTTCTTCACCTGCCGCCCAGGACACATCACTGATCACCTTACACACCCACCCTGCGTCCTCCAGAAGCAAAGGGAAGTCCTTGGGGGCTTGGATTCACAGTGGCTTCTTGATGGACAGCCCCCCCACCTCTGCCCCCCGCCCTGAGAAAGCCTGCTCCTCAGATCTCGTGGAAGGAGGCAGTTCGGCCTGGTAGGCTGCTGGCGCCATCTAGTGCTCGGATGCAGAACCGGCTGGGCGCGCAGCCCTGAGCTGGGGTTTCCAGCCACCACCTCTCTGGGCTGTCCCACACCCATAGGCCTTCTCGACAAGTTCACAGCTTGCCAATTTGCAAATATTGGGAAATCACTTTGCCTTGCAATCTTCAAGGAGTAAACCTCCTGAGCCCATTGCCAGGAGAGCCTGAAAAGGCTGCCAGACCATCATCTAGCCCCCAAGGGACTCCCTGCAAATTGGACATTCTGGGTGTGTAAAACCCACCATTCACACGCACAGAATCACTGGAAACTTGGCATCCAGATTTCATCTCCAGGATCTCTCGGTTGCTTACCTGAGCTGCTTCTAAGAGGAAAAAATAATCTCTCTCCTGAGGTGTGAGGCCAACTGCTTTCCAGAGTGCCCCCCCATCTCTAAATAACAATTTCACAACCAGTTTTTGGCTCACACTTGGATCTTAGAGCCCTGTGTTCTCTTCTCCTTGTCGGGAAGAAGAGGGTAGCTGTTTCAGGGTTCATTAAGCCCCAGTTTCTTCACCAGGATTCTGGGCATAAATGGCTTAGCTGTTCCACCTTGCTTGTTAAGACACTCAGCAATCAGGCTTAATCTTGAAAACGAATTTTCAGCTGCAACTGCTGGAAAGCGCCTTGATTTACTTATAATCAGCTAATACTGTCATTCGACAGGAAAGAGTAATAATAATGGGAGGAAAAAACTTGAGCACCGAGGCAGGGTGCAAAATTTGGGAGCCCACAATTGTTTGTTCGTGTGGTTCAGAAATGGATGAATTTGTACCTATCAAAACAACTTATTTTGCCACTGTTCTTCCAGGCGAGGAAATAGGATTTTTGTGCGTGTGCCTTTTTCATCAAAGACCTTATTGCTATTTTGACCATCCAAAATGTGTCAGCACCATCTCTCCCTAACACAGGCAGTGATTTCATTTGGTCCCAAGGCCACTGTCACTTAGGAGTCCATCGGCCTGCTCTCCAGTACCCCTCCCCCAACAGGAAAAGGGAGGCGTAGGTAGGGCTGGAAGTGGGAGAGACTTCCCTTCCCCCCTTTCCAGCATCAGGAACATGCTCAAGATGCTAGAAGGAATTGGCTTTTGTCTCTGGGTTTAGGTTGGGTTTTGATAGACCCCTTTTACTTTCCCGTCAGCTTCTCAATTCAGGCAATTTCACGGCTCCCGTTCTGCTGCTGAGACGTGTGTGGCAGCCGGGTTGTTAGAAGCATCCGTAAGCTGGGGAGCAGTTCAGTTGCTAAAGGGCCTCCCTTTGACTGCATCCCAGCCCCGCTCTCTCTTGGGGAGGTGGTGCTGGCAAACCGAGAACAGCCCAGAGTTAATGGGGTGATCTGGGCAGCCCGAAGGGGAGCAGTGTGTCCTGGTTAATTATTCAGCACAATTGGACAGCTGAGAGCTGTCCATATACTTACTTTCAATGAATTGAAATATAATAAAGGAGAGCTCATTCATTCATTTAACGAGAGTTTATTGAGATCCACGCTACAGCTTGGCTGCATGTTATTAGCCGATTATAGGGAACTTTGCTAGAGGGGAGGAGAGTTCCAGGCAGAGGGAGCAGCAAGTCCCGAAGTCTAGGTCTCATGCTTGGCCTGTTTAAGGAAGAGCAGGACAGCAGTTACAGCGAGGGCTGCGGGGAGATGGAGGGGGTGGAGGGGGTGGGGGTGTGGAGGAGGTGGGGGGGTAGTCAGCGAGAACAGAGGAACAGAGGAGTGGGAGATAAGGCAGGGAGTAGGACCCCTGGCTGAGAGGCTTCGTCATGGACAGCATTCCAGGCTACTGCAGACACTTGGGATTTTGGTCTCAGTAGGAGGAGCAGGTATTACAGAGCTGGAAGATCAAGTTGCTTTCAGTCTCATAGGGGCCTTAAAATGCCATGGCCTCTCAGGTGAATCCCCCCCACTTCGTAGCTTGGCACCCCCAACTCCTCCTCCGGACTCTCCTCCTACCCTCCCTACCCCCCAGCTCTACACACACCAGTGGTGAAATACCTTTCCTTGCCCAGCAAACTCCTGTTCCTTCAAGACCCACCATATACATCACTGCTCCTCTCCAGTCTCCCTTGACTTCTGCAGATGGGGAATGCCTCCCTTGACTTCCACAGACAGGGAATTCCTCTCCTTGCCCCAGAGCATTGGGACACACTCCTGTTATGCAGGGTCTGTACTGTCTCTTTAAGGGCTCTCCTGCCCTTCATGACTGGAGGCCCTAGAAGGAGGAGCCATGTGCTGGCCTGGGCCAAGACAAACAGAGGAGGTGCCCAAAGTTCTCAGTGGACAGATGACAGATGAACAGTGAAGGAGTCATAGGGAAGAGGTCGGCCACTAATTCACTGTCAGCTGTGCCCCTCCCAGGGTACAGGAGGAGACCTAATCTTAGGCTGGGAGCCAGCTGCCTGGGTTTCCATCCAGCCTCCACCAAATCCTTCCTCAGGGATTCCGGGCAATTGCCATGCCTTGATTCAGTGCTGTATAAAATAGGGGTGATAATAATGCCATCCCCTGACCTGTAGAGTCACTCAGAGGATTAAAGAAATGAACACATAAAAATGCTTAGCACACAGTCATCATTCAGAAAGTGCTAGTATTATTATGGCAGCTCTTGCTGTTGCAAGGCAAGAGGGCAGCAGGTAGCAGGGCGAGGGAATCTTGGAGGGAGGTGAACTCTGCTTCCTTCTTCCCAGCTTTGCCTGGGGCAGCTCTGAACCACAAGAACCATTCATAAAAGGCTCCTGTCAGAGGCACTGGAGGGAACCACATTCTCATTAACCTCCCTGTAATGTCAATGTAAAAACTGTTGTATTCCAAGACTTGCCCTTGACTTCGTGGGACCAATTACCAGCCCCTTTTCCTACAGAAGGAGCTGCTTTAGAGAGACAGAGGTGGGGTGGGGCCGTGGAAAGACGTTGGACCCCTGAGCAAGAATACTGGGGTTAGAGTTCTCACTCCATCACCTGTTGGCTAAGTGGCCTTGGGCAATTTGTTTCACCCCTGATTTCCTCCTGGAAGGAAGAGAGAGGCTAATGGCCAACACAACCTCTGCTGGCTGTGGTGGGGTAGGGACAGCACCCTCTGTTAGCTGTGGGCCTCGGTGAGTTCCTCAGTCTCCCTGCACCTCAGTTTCCTCAACTGAAAAATGGGATGATAACAGCACCTACCTGGTTATGGGCTGAATTGTGTTCCCCTCCCCCAAATTCAGCCTTTAAGTCCTAACCCTTAGGGTTTCAAAATGTGACTGTATTTGGAGACAAAGTCTTCAAAGAAGTAATTAAGGTAAAACAAGGTCATTGGGGTGGACCGTCTTCCAATATGACAGGTATCCTTATAAGAGGAGGAAATTGGGCCATACACAGAGGGAAGCCATGTGAAGAAACAATGACAAGCATGCCATTCACAAACCAAGGAGAGAGGCCTCTGAAGAAATCAACCCTGCCAACACCTTGACCTTGGACTTCCAGCCTCCAGAACTGTGAGAAAATACATTTCTGTTGTTTAGGGCTCCCAGGCTAGATCTTTCGTTATGGTGGCCCTCGCAGGTGATGCATCCCATTGGATGGTTGTGAGGGTAAGTGAGAAGATGTATGTCATATGCTTTGAGTCGGGCCTGGCAGGCAGTGAAGGCCCACCCATGCCAGCTCTGCTCATCATAGGAAAGTCCCCGTGCACACAGGGCTCACTGGAGTTCTGCCATATCTGAAGGAGAATCCCTTCTCTTAGTTCTACTCAGACCTGAGGACACTTTCGATATTTATCACATGCCTACTGTGTGCCGGGCATCCACGGGGCAGGTGGGGGGACACTGCCAGCATGGAGCTTGCAGTCCAACCTGCAGAAAGAGAGAAAACAAGGAAACCATGGAATACATCCTCACCGAAGGAACCAGAGCACACACAGAAACGGAGGCTGTGTGACAGAGAAATAGGGGTTTGACAGGGGCTGAGAAGGTGCCTAGGTGTGTTTAAATGGATCTGGGAGGCAAGGCAGACCAAGGCAGCAGCATTTTAAAAGCCTGAGGTGGGAAGGGACCGAGAATGCTGGGGTAAGATTAGACCAGTAGTCAGTAAGGAGTCAGGATGCCCTCCTTTCTCCTTTTTCATGGGTGTGGGGCAGAAGCCAGGGTTGGGGCCCCAAATGTGTCTCATTCTCCTTGTCAATAAAATGGGGAGGTAAGAGTAGTAGCCCTCGGATTGTAAGGATAAAGACTTTATACATGTTGGAGACTTAGCACAATGCTTAGCATGCAGGGAGGTCTCTAAGTGTTAACTGTATTATTATTACTCCATAACAATAATAACAAACAACATTTATTGAGTACTTACCATGTGCTGGGAATCTAAAAGTTTTACCCAGAATATATCGTTTAGTCTTTATAACAGCCTTTGGAGACAGCCATTGTCAAAATTTCTATTTCACTGGTGGGAAGCTGAGGCACACAATATTGTACCCAAGATCACATAACAGGACATTACCCAAGGCAGCCAGACACCAGGAAAGGGCACCTGGCAGCTGAAGCTAACACAGTCCTGGCAGGTAATGACACCTGTTGGTGTCTTCATTCAAGGAGTCTCAAAGCACACCCGCACGCACGCACACACACACACACACACCACCACCACCAACCGATGTCCTCTCCCAAACCTCCAAAGTTTGCTCTACATCTGCAAGGGAAGCATATCCTTCTCTTTCTCTTTTTCCAGGGGCTTAGGAGAAGGCAAAGCTGAATTTTAAATCTCTAGCAAGAACAGAGCCTCTGCACCTTGCCTTATCAGTCTCTGTTGAAGAGATCGGCGTGTTTTATTCTTGCACTGCCAATGGGCAAGGCCCAGAGGAGCAGAACAGAAGGTATTTCCTCCTCATGCTCACCGAGAAGAGAACTCAGTGCTTGACAGATTTCCTCATTATGGTTTTGGTGACGTGCCATTTCTTTACACTGAGAAGAGGAGAGATTGGGAATGGCTGTGTGGAGCCTTGATGTCTTTGCTGGCAGCTCCTGTTAATGCCATAAACTCAGTGGGCCGGGCCGGCCTGGCAGAAGGGGCAATGACGCAAGTCGGGGCGAGTCGTGGCTGGCAGAACCCATTCAACATCGGTCTCCCTGACAGTTCCAGCTGCTAGGCTCTCCAGGGTCTTTCTGTTTGGTTCTTAGAAGCAAGGCCATCCCTGGGCACTTCTGTGATAAAGGCCAACTTTGCTTCTGACACTCCATCTTCATTCTTTGTACTGTATCAGTTAGGATTACATTTGGCTGAAACAACAGAGACCCAAAAGAATAGTGGCTTACATTAGACAACTAATTATTTCTCTCTCACATAAAAGTCGGGAAGCCGGAAGTCCAGGGCTGGTGTGGTACTTGGCCAAGCCCCCAGGGACCCATGCTTTTTTCAGTTTATTCCTTAAACTTCTCAAGGGCCAGGATCATCCCCATGGCGCAAGACCACAACTAGAGCTCCAGACATCACACTCGTGTTACTGGAAGGTAGATGGAGGAAGGCATAGAGAAAAAGGGGCTCATTAACCACATTTCAAGCAAGGTTCCTAAAAGAACCACATGACAATTTCACTTAATTACAAGGCCACATGCTCTTGCTAACCAGACTAGGAAACATCACCTTTATTTGGGACAGTCATGGCCCCGCTAAACATGGTGGGATCTATGTTACAGAAGAAGGGAAAAATGATTATAATTTCATGGGGCAATGTATCAATCTCAACCTCACGTTGTCACCACCAAACTTCCCAACAGAAACAAAACTAACATTTTGTGTAATGTGCTAGGCATCATGAACTTTCCCATGAGCTAAGTCACACTGGGTCAATGAAGAAGTGTAGAGTGGTAGGTAAGTGTTGGATTTCTAATCCCGACCTAGCCATTTACATATGGTGATACCTTGGGCAGATAATTAAACCTTAGTGTTCTAATAGACAAAGTGGGTATTATGAAACCCTATGAAACGTCCTAGGGTTGTCATGAGGATTGAACAAAAGGGCAGGTAAAGTTCTTGGCACACAATATGTGACCCTGGCTTTGCCAAGCTTCTGCGTCATCCGAGCCTGAGATTCTTCACTGATAAAATAAAGACCTGCTTCATAGGGTTTCGAGGATTAAATGAGATGAAAGATATAAAGCATTGGCATAATGCTTAGCTCTTAAGAAAACAGTTGGGGGTTGCTATTGTTTGGAACACTCAAAATTCCTGCAAGATGTCAAAATACGATGTTTAAGGAGTTAAAAACATGACTCTTAAAAAAAATTCCCCTTAGGAAATATAGAATGAGCACAAGTCAAAGTGTTACTGAACTCATTAAATACTGAGGGAACCAGTATGGTGACAAAGCTGATTTATGGATTATTTGAGGTATTTGTAGGCAAGAAAGAAAGAAAGAAAAAAGATATAGAATAAGATCGTCCGGTTAGGTACAAATGGTTAATGTGGCCATGAAGTCCTAAGTTGTCTTTTCTACAAGGAAGAAGTCACCTCAACCATCATCTCTACTGGGCAAAAATCTACAAGTTAATGTGCAACATTTAGTGTCTGGGCTCCCTTCAACAGCAAACAACAAAGTCAAATGTGGGCACATTTTCCCAGGGAACTGAATCATCCTTGAGGATCCTGGATGCCTCGGCACGACACTGAGAGGGCACGCAGTCATTTTCTTGCTTTCTTTCCATGTTTTGGAAACTTTTTTTTTACAGAAGTAATTCTCAATGATTGGAGAAACAATTGCTGAGTCCCTAACAGTGACCCGGAGGAAAGCAAGAAGGAACCCTTGCCCTCCAGGTTCTCCTTGTCTGGTGTGTGTACACGGCGGGGAGAGGGGTGTGAATTGTTGAGTCGACTATGTGAACACAGTTGGCCATCTGACCCCGGGCAGACATCCAGGGCAACTGAAAGATGAGAAGGAGTCAGGTGGAAAACAGGGAGAAGAACTTTCCAGACCAAAAGGTCCCTGAGAAATGGCACGACGATGGGGGTGGGGATGGGCACCTGGGGGCAGCTGTAGGCAGCGGAGTCTGGTCAAAGCAGAGCTCTCGTGTTTTTATAGATGAGAGGCTAATTAACTTGTTCAAAATCCTACGGGGAGTAAGAGGAAGAACTGGGCTTCTTCCTCTTCAATCCATTCATTTCCCCACACCTCTTCTCCTCTCCTGGCTCTTTAAAAATCTGTCCTCAAGGGACCAAAGGTCTGCGCTAGTCATTTGCACTTTGGTATTAATTCAAACCAGTATATTGCTTCTCCTGAGGCGGTTTGAATTCTAGGCCTGTCCTTCTGCAATGAAATGAAAGGTGCTGACCTGCATTAAAGGAATCCCTGGCATCCCGGGGTGCTAGAGGAGAGGGAGCGTCCCCCTGCCCCTGAAATCCCAGCACCCCCAGAGAGTCAGACCCAAGCTGCTCAGCAACCAGAAACCAGAGACAGGAGCCGAGAGACCGCATATCTGTTTATTTGTCACACGGAGAGATCACAATTAGGCAGAGAGGCAGGCGGGGAGGAGGGGCATCGGCGGGGTGGGAAGCAGGACCCCTGCTGAGCAGAGAGCCCGATGCGGGGCTCGAACATAGGACCCTGAGATCATGACCTGAGGTGAAGGCAGAGGCTTAACCCACTGAGCCACCCAGGCACCACTCCACCATTTTGTTTTCACTCCAATGCGTTGCCTCTCAGTCAGCCCAGGGACACATCTCAACGCGGCATCCAGCCCGGGGAATCTGGGAGGGCTCCACAGCCTGGCATATAGGCACCTGCCAGGGCCCTCCCCCAGCTACCAGAGATCTTCCCTGCAGGAAGGTCTCCACGCTCTTTGGTAGAAACTACCCAGATGTCAGCTCCTCTTACAAGCCCGTTAGGTTTGATGAGATGTTGGCCTCCGGGTCCAAAGATGGAGGTAACAGAATCCTCTGACATATTCAGACTTGTAAAATTGGATGTGGTTTAATTGCCTGAGAAGTTATTTCAAGATGTGCCCTGGCCTTTGCGGAGCCTGAGATCGTGGGTGATA
>NW_022630995.1:46979444-46996812 GCF_010015895.1 Lontra canadensis
GGGGAAGCAAGCTAAACCAAATAGCTCTTATCGTTCCACACTTTACATCATTTGTTTATTAGTGGTGTATTAGTGAAGTCCCTGATGCACATGGCTGGGAAGAAACTGTGTTTCATTTCACCCGGCATTTAAGTAATTCATAATCAGATGCAACCAATCTGCACCTTTGCCTCTGGGTGCCAACCTTGTTCAAAGAAGGCAGCTCTCCTCATTTTGCAAACAAGCCTCGCTCATTGTCACCGCACTTGCATGCAGCCCATCTCTGTCTCTCTGAGCTAGAAAGCACCCCCTTCCTTCTCCCACCATCCCAAATCCTCGCAGGTCCAGTTCAGGTGCAACCCCAGCCTTCCACAGCCATTCATTTTGCAGAGCAGGGGACAGATGGGGTCTCCATCTATCCAGCAGCCTTTTCCTCACCCCATTCATTTAACAGATTTTTTTTTAAGATTTTTTATTTATTTATTTGACAGTAGAGATCACAAGTAGGCAGAGAGGCCCGCAGAAACAGGAAGGGAAGCAGTCTCCCCGCGGAGCAGAGACCCTGATTCGGGGCTCCATCCCAGGACCCTGGGATCATGATCTGAGCCGAAGGCAGGGGCTTAACCCACTGAGCCACCCAGGTGCCCCTCATTTAACAGATGCTTATCAAGCACCTTGTTTGGTGCCCGGCAAAAAAATGGGAATGTGGCAATGAATCAAAAGACCGTGATCCCCGGCTTTCACAGAGCTTAGTTCCAGTGGAAAACCTGTTCCCACTCCAGCCATGAGAAGGAACTGCCAACTTTGTGTTAAGCTTCTCATTTATTCAGTTGATGAATATTAATGAGTGCCTGCTATGTGTCAGGCACTGTTGTCGGCACTGGGGCTGCAAAAGGGAACAGAACAGACGAAGCTCTTGCTCCCTCCAAGTTTACATTCTAAACTAGGTGGGCTAGACCATAAGCCAATAAATGCATCAATTAGTCAGAAATCCAGGGAATGAGATAAGGGGGATGTCAAGGTGCATGGCGCTAGTTTAAAGATGGTAATCTGGGAAGCTTGCACTGATGTGGTGGCATTTGAGCAAAGAGCTAAAGGAAGGCCGGGCTGGGTGGATGGGCGGTGATAGCACTTGTACACAGGGCTTCCGAGAGGCGCAAGTCCGGGAGTGGACCCTCCCAGGTATTCCTTGAGAGAAGGAGGGCAGCTTCCATGACCTTGTCTCTTATGAATGAGGAAACTGGGTTTCAGAGAAATGATCTCACATGAAGGAAAGGAGTCTGCAGCCAGGCCGTCCAGCCCAGAACCTGCATGTCCCTTTGTAGAATTGCTGAGTTGTTTCAGAGTGCTCTCAACAGGTAGGCTCAGACTTCTTTTTTCCCGCTTACCGCATCCTGTGAACAGTGCTGCTTTGTGTCCTGGGTGTGGGTCCCACCTCTGCTCTCCATAGCTGTGTGTGACTTTGGCCAAGCTTAACCTCTCCGGCTGTCTGATTTCTCATCTGTCCAGTGGAGATGGTAGAACCTACTTCCTTGTGTCAAGGTGAGGGTCACAGGACGAACAGAGCCAATGCACTGGAAATGGTACCTTATGTGTCCCTAGCAGTATCCTGATGGAGATATGGGGGATACTGCGGGATGAACTATGTCCCCTAGAAAAGATACGTTGAAGTCTTAACTCCCAGTACTTGTAAATGTGATCTTATTTGATAACAGGGTCTTGTTTGTAATTAAGTTAAGATGAGGTCATGTTCAGTTAGGGTAGGCCTTCAGTCAGTAGGATGGTGTCCACAGAAGAAGACAAGAGACAGAGATGAACAAGGTGAACCCCGTGGGACCATGAGGCGGAGACTGAAAAGCTGTGTCTACAAGCCAAAGAATACCATGGATTTCTGGCAGCAGAAGCTAGGAGGAGGGCACGGAACAGGTTCTCCTCCAGAGCCTTTAGAGAGAGCATGGCCCCACGGACACCTCGACGTCGGACTTCTGGGCTCCAGAACTGAGAGAGAATATATTTCTCTCATTTTAAGCCACCCAGTGGTTGTACTTTGTGAAGGCTGGTATGGGAAGCTAACGCAGGTAAGACGGCGAGTCTCTGGAAGAGCTAGGTATCCAGATGGGGATGGGCGAGCTGGAGCCTGGCACGTGTGTTTGGGGATCAGTTCCTTAAGAATCTGCTGGTACGTGAGGCTTTGGTGCCAGATAATTGCATCCTTGGGGTCGGTTTGGAAATGGAGAGAGAAACCTGGAAAAGGCTCTAGTTAAATCCTAAACCAGAGCTCCGTCAACCTGGGGCTTTTGCCCACAACTTCAAGGGTGGAATCTTGGGGTTCAGTCCGAGTGCAGGGACTGCCACAGACTTATTGGCTCAGAGAAGGTGAGAGTCCATGAGCTTTTCTGGACATGAGGCCAGAACTCACAAAGCTGTCTGTTTAAATGCAGATGAAATCAGAAGCATGGGCTCTCAGCAGCACTTACATAAAACCCAGATTGTCAAATTCGAGGGAGAAAGAGTCAGAACAGCCTGGCCAGGGTCTGCGCCAACATTCCAGAGGACTGATTCAAGATAGGGAACAGATTCTGGGGGCCCCTGGCCATCTCTAAACTGTCTGTAAAAATATCAACACGAGCTCGGAGTGAAATCGTCCAGGCAGACGGTATCATATCCCTGTGAAGATTCAGAGTTACAGCATCTTGGGGTGGGAGGGAACTTAACAGTCAGTCTGTCTGGTATGGCTGTTGGAAGCGAGGGCTTTGGAAGCAGCTGGACTTGGGTTCAAGTTCCGTCTCCTTGACTCTGAGGAGTGTCAGCTTCAAGATCCATGATCTTGTTCTTCTCTCCTTCTCCTTCTCTGTGGAACAGGCACCAGCTACTGGCATCCCAGGATCCAATGATGCTGGTATGGCACTTAGCTGAGACCCATGACAAAGACCGAGAGAGACGTGACTTGTGTGACTCTGATTGTTATTTAACTCCACTCCACAGCGGTGTTGGGTTTTCCTCTATGAAGGGCTCTCCTGCCTGCTTCCAGTGTCTCCAAGCCGTGCGTCTCTGAATACCTCTGTTAGAACATTCTTTGCTACAGCAAGATGGCTCCTTGTAAAGAAGTGTCCCTTTGATGGGATGTGCTCTATGTTTACAGTCAAATGGCTTGGGGTTCAGGCCACTCGGCCTGCATGCAAACCTGTCTCCAAGTTAGGAGCTCCATGCCTTTGAGCAAATTACTAAGGCTGTTGCTTAACTAAGGGCATGAAGGTGACGTTCCTTTCCTTTACCTTCCAGTAACTTGGTGTCCTCCTCTGGGAGATGAGGATGATGATGATAGTCCCTGCCCCTACAGTCATCCTAAGATTGAACTGGGGAACATACACTTCATTAGAAGAAAGCCTGATGTACAGGAGGGGCTCTATAATTAGCTGTTACAGAGGTAACATCCATCCCTGGGCTTAATCTGATTGTGTCCCTCTGCCAGGTTTGTTTGTTTGTTTGTTTGTTTTTAAGGATTTTATTTATTTATTTGTCACAAGGAGAGAGATCACGAGTAGGCAGAGAGGCAGGCGGGGAGGAGGGGCGTGGGGGGGGTGGTCAGCAGGACCCCTGCTGAGCAGAGAGCCCGATGCGGGTCTCGATCCTAGGACCCTGAGATCATGACCTGAAGTGTAGGCAGAGGCTTGACCCACAGAGCCACCCAGGCACCACTCCACCATTTTGTTTTTACTCCAATGCGCTGCTTCTCAGTCAGCCCAGGGACCCATCCCAACGTGGCATCCAGCCCGGGGAATCTGGGAGGGCTCCACAGCCTGGTGTATAGACACCCACCCCTGCCATTTCTCACTGCATGCAGCAGGACTGGTGAATTTGGGATTTGGTTGTCCAGTATACCCCCTCTATTCTTTCCTCACTCAACACTCCTCGCCATATCCCTGGCTCTCCACCCTGTGTCTCCAACTTTTCCTGCTTCTGCTTGGCCACCAAGGTCAGAACCCCCTTGTGCCAGATCAGGTGCCCCTGGCCTGTCAAGAGGCATCCCCTTTCCTTCAGAGGGGCCTCTCTCTTTTCTCCACCGTGACGGTGGGAACAGTCTATGTGGGTCGGCTTGCTGGGGTGAAAATAGACACTGTCTTTGGCAGAGTGGGAGTCACAGCATCCTTTTAAAATTCATAAAGATGGTAGAGTAAGAATTTCAGTTTCTGAGCCTGGACGTTGGGTGTGAGGCTCAGCAAAGGGCTCCAGACTGAGGGACGCCCGAGAGATGATTGGTGGGCATCGAGCTTTGCATCCAGTCATCAGGGAAATCAGGAAGGATCTATCCCTGTGCTTTCAACTGGAGAGCTGGCCCATCTGTCATGTCCCCAGGGTCCGGCATTATCTCACTTCTCTTGCCTGTTAGAGGATCAGAAACTGGGTTAGCGCTTAGCAAATGAAGTGGCCACCAGGAATGTTCTGGTCCTGCTTACCACATAAGATGTGCAGGGAAGCAAGCAGATTGAAGAAACAAGGCAGCGTGTGCCTTAAGCAGAAAAATAGCGAATGGGTCTGAAGTCGCAGAAAACTCCTATCCCACCAGATGGGTCTCCCTGGAAGAAAGACCCCACCCAGCTAGACAACGGGGTAAAGGCAGCCTGTATCCCTAAAGCAGGGCAGGGGGTGGGAAGGAGACTCCTCGCTGGCTGTCGGGATGCGGAGAGCACTTGGCCCAGCTCTGCCTCAGTCCTGGGCCTTGGGGGATCTCTGAGGCTGGGGCTCAAGCTCTGCAAAGGGGGGACATAAGGCCTGGAAGTCCACTTGTGCTGCTTCGGATCAAGGCCCCCAGGCTCCTGCAATCAGGCACAGAGCGCGCAAGACGCCTGAGAATGGCAGATGGGGTGCTGGGATAATCCTTCTTCCATTTCACACGTAGGGAACTGGCTTTCAGCTGGATGAACTGCTCCCCAAGGGCTCACTCCTCCTTTAATCATGCTGGGCCAGAGCCTCCTCTGGGTTGCCCTAGTAACCAGAGACTCCTACAGGGGTGAGGGCAACTGGCCTAGGCTGGTCAGGCCCGAGGGCATCTCTGAAGGGCAGTGCAGCTGAAAAGCTGGGGTGTCCCTGTCCCTGACTCCTGGGACAGCTCCAACCCCCGCAGTCTGTCCCCTGACTCAGAGAGCCTGGAGGCCGGAAGAAAGTCCCTGGGGCTTAGCGGCAGTCGTCAAAATGGTGCTCTCCTTGCTTCTCCAGAGCCCGGAGGCTTCACCAGCAAGGGCCCTAGAGACAGGAAGGCCTGTTGTCCGGGGCTTGTTTAGTCAGCCCTGAGGCACAGTATCTTCGGGCTAGAAAGGCAGCTGCTCTACCACACCACACCCAGGGATCTGAAACCAGGACTTGATCCAAAAGGAGGCTGGGAAGGGGAGCGTGCAGGAGAGGGACAGCCGCATGCCCCAAGGTCCGTCTTTGGCCTGGGGTTTTAATTGGCCAAGCTCTGACTGGGGCTGGGGAATGCCACAGAGACCAGGCCTCATGAGGAGAACCCCAGCTCCTGACAGGGGCTGGGATGGGGGGGTAAGGAGAGACCAGGCTTGGCCAAGGGGACAGGGGCTTGAATCCTCACCTTGCCACCCACTCTCTGACCAAGTGTGGGCATGTCACCTCCCCTCTCTGGGCCTGGTTCCTCATTTCCCGCTCAGAGGGGCTGGAACAGTCTCCCATGGGAGCTTCCAGCTCCAGTTTTATGATGATTTGAGTTTACCATGTCCTGAGCTGGCTTTGCAGAGAGCATGTGGGGAACGAGGAAGCTGCAGAGAGCTGACTGGTGATTTCCCCGGAGGGTCTGGGACTGGTGGGGAAGCTCCCGCTGCCTGGGCCCCACAGGGCAGCCGTGGGCATAGGATTGGCTGAAACGGAGAAGATGAGCTCATTAGATTTTTCCATGTCCATCCGTGCCTTTCACAGCTCAGTGTCCTGGGGAGGGGAAGGTTGAGAAGGCAGCTCATCAGGGCCTGAAGCCCCATGCCTGAAGTCTGGGCTGCCACTAAAATGAGGCTGTAGGAGCATATTTAATGACACGGAAAAGTGTTCAGTGATAAAGCGAAAAAAAGCAGGTTATAAAAAGCAGCATATGTAGGACAAACCTCTTATTATGGGGAAGAAATATTTCCCTCTAAATGCATACACACAGACACACACAAGGAAAAGGTTCTAAAACCCAAGGAGTGATTATCTCAGTGCGCTGGGACTCCCTGCGGCTTTTCTTTTCTTTTTTTCTTTTTCTTTACTTTTTTTTCTTTTTTTCCTCATCTTTCTTTCTTTCTTTTTTTTTTTTTTTCTTCACAGCAAGCTTGGGGTACTAACCCTATCAAATACATTGGCTTCATTATGCGCAGGAAGTCCTTGCCCACAACTTGGCTAAAGATCCAGGTCCTAGGTGGTCGGCCATGTGTTAATTTACACTGACCCATGTTGGCTTTAGAATTTCAGCCCTGGAGTGATCTAGCGGGACAATCTCATTGGGAACTTGAAGGTACATTCAAAATAAATAGAGAAAACATTAATTGTCCATATAAAAGACTATGGGAGAGGCTAAACCTTCCACAACTTTCTCCTCTGCGACGGCCATCAAACCTTCAGGCATTTCCTGTCCCATCTCCTTGCCTCTGCACAGCTGATTGCACGGGCTGTGATCAGCTGACCCCGCTGCAGCCAATCTGTGCACTGACCAAGTCTCTATACAAAAGAGATGAGCCGGCCCATCAAATTCCAACAAAGGATGTGAACTGAGAAATTAGAAAAGAGTGAGGCAGTTGGCAGTGGGAATAGTGGGTGAAAGGAGACGCAGCAGCGTGACAGGGAGGGCCAGGAGGAGTGACAGACGGTGCAGAATATGAGAAAGTATAAATAATCATTAAAATGAAAAAGCAAAAGCCATGAGAGCAGACCTATGAGTTTTTGGAAAGGTTGCAGAGATTAGAGGCAAGGAGAACCCAAATGGTAAAAAGAGAGGAGAGCAGAAGTTCAAGAGACCAAAGTTGTCTTGTTTCTTCTTGGTTCGTGTTCTGTGAGGAGCATACTCTGAGACAAGGATCTGAGTGCAAATTGCACTCAAAATATTGGGTCAGTGGTCCCAGGAAACTGCAGAAGAAGAGTGGGAAGGGATATGGACAAGGAAAGGCAGCCACGAAATGGTGCATTGTCAAGCCTGCCACCAAAGGAGGCGACAAGGTCTTGTTCCAGGGGGGTATCTGAATACGCACACCTGGGTTAGCCCTAGCCAAGTGATAAGGGGGTTAGGGCATCCATACAGCAACTTCTGGAAATCACTGGTGGAGGGCTGTGCCCTCCACCCCAGAGTTTGATTCCTTGGCACTCTGACCCGCTGCTTGTAGAAAGAGCTGCCTTCCAGGCACCTGTTGTCTCAGTCGGTTAAGCATCCGACTCCTGGTTTTGGCTCAGGACGTGATTTCACAGCTCTTGAGATCAAGGCCCCAATCGGGCTCCACACTCAACAGGGAGTTTGCTTGAGACTCTCTCCCTCTGCTTCTCCCCTCACTCATGTGAGTGCTTTCTCTCTCTCAAATAAATAAATAAATCTAGGAAGGAAGGAAGGAAGTTAGTTTAGAAGGAAGAGGAAGGAAAGAAGGAAAGAAGAAAAAGAAAGGAAGGAAAGAAGAGAGGGAGGGAGATGGAGGGAGGGAGGGAGGGAGGAAGAACTGCCTCACATGGCCTCAGACAAAAGCTCCCTAGGTACAGAGAAGCTTATACTGGCCGTGGAAGGAACAGAAGCACGCTGAAAGATCAGAGAGCGACAGACAAGGTGCCTGAGGTATCTGCTTCACTAAGAGGGAAGAGTGACAGTTGTGAGGGAGATGATGATGGAATGGTCAGCCCCTTGAGCTCTCTATTTTGTATAGTTACCTAGATCTTGAGCTTCATTACAATAAGTCTCCAAGATTTGGACAAGTGCAACCAAGACATTGAGAGGGAAGACAGAAGGAGTCACTCCTCTTCTCCAGAACTCTGTACCCTCCCCAGCCTCCCACAGAGAACGGGCTACCCTATATTGTCCGGGATTTAAAAACCATAAACGACTGTCACCTTAGATTGATTCCTTTTTTTTTTTTTTTAAAGATTTTTATTTATTTATTTGACAGAGAGAGATCACAAGTAGGCAGAGAGGCAGGCAGAGAGAGAGGAAGGGAAGCAGGCTCCCTGCTGAGCAGAGAGCCCTATATGGGGCTCGATCCCAGGACCCCAAGATCATGACCTGAGCTGAAGGCAGAGGCTTTAACCCACTGAGCCACCCAGGCACCCCTTGGATTGATTCTTAAATAATAAAGTTTGAAGGGGTGCCTGGGTGGCTCAGTGGGTTAAAGCCTCTGCCTTCAGCTCAGGTCATGATCCCGGGGTCCTGGGATCAAGCCCCGCATGGGGCTCTCTGCTCAATGGGGAGCCTGCTTCCTCCTCTCTCTCTGCCTGCTTCTTTGCCTACTTGTGATCTCCGTCTGTCAAATAAATAAATAAAATCTTAAAAAAAATAATAAAGTTTGAATCACTGATATAATCCCTCAATCCCTCCTGTAATTCCCATTCGCCATGCTAAAAAATTATATGGGAGTTCGCTGGGTATGGGTTGAGAAACCCTAAAAGGCTCTATGCCTGCTTTCCATCAATGTCACCATTATGACCTCCTTGGGCATATTTAATCAAGTCTACTTTAAGCCAGGCACCATGCCTAGTCAGCATGGCAGGACCTCCTCCTAGTCTAGTAGGCAGTGGGTGCAGACACTACTAATTCCCTCACAATGGGGCAAGTGTTAAAATGGAACTGTGTTCACAATGGTGGGGAATATCAAAGCAGAAGAAATGAGTTCTGCTTCTGGCCATTAAAAAAAGCTTCACAGAGGAAGTGGCCCTTGAACTGGGTCTTGAGGGATGAATAGAAGTTCACTGGGGGATGGGGAAGACTGGGAGATAGAGGAAAGGAGACAACTCCAGCAGGGAGCCCCCCTAAACAAAAGGACTGAACTAAGAAAGAACTGGCTGGTTTGGGGAATGGGCAAAGACAGCAAAAGCTAAATGGCAGAAAAGACTAGGAAGTCCCCCCACCCTTGACTGTAAAGAACTTTACATGTTGGGCTGAGTTTTAATTTTCTTTGGTGATCACTGAGGACCCACAAAATATTGCCCACGGGAACTATTATAATGTGGAAGCTTTAGGAGGGCAATAATCATCAGTTTTAAAGGGAGTGAGCCCATCAGATCACTCTCCCACCAGAGAACAGATCCACCAGAGCATTGGGCAAATATGAGAGCAAAGTTTATTTTCTATATTTACTGAGGACCTAACTATGAAGCATAGCTTTGCGCTAAGCATGGCAGGGGTCCGGGGGATAATGTCACTTCAGAATAATTGGAGAAACAAAACTAATAGGCCTAAGAAATTAAACAATTCCTGTGGTGAGAAGAAAACAGATATTACTTTAGGAGCTAAAAGGGGAGTTCTTTTTAGAGGGAGAACTAGTCTTTGCTTAGCAAAACATGTTATAAACCGTTTGTATTGGATCTAATAGTGTCTCCTCAAGACTCACATCCACTGGTCAGGTTAAGATGAAGTCATACCGGCTTAGGGCAGGTTCTAGATTCAATGTGACTGGTGAGCTTGTAAGGAAAGGAAGATTTGAAAACACACCGGCTCATACAGAGGGAAGAATTCCATAGGACACGTGACACCGAAGCAAGGACTAGAGTGAGGCAGCTGTAGGCGAGGAAGGACAGGGATTGCCAGCAACCACCAGAAGCCTGGAAGATGCAAGGAAAGATTCTTCCCTAAACTTCAGAGAGAACATGACCCAGCTGAAGCCTTGCTTTTGAACTTCCAGTCTCCAGAATTGGGAGAGAATCTATTTCTGTTGTTTTAAGCCCCCGGGTTTGTGAAAGATGTTACAGCAGCTCTAGGAAACAAGGACACCGTTTGATTGAGAAAAGATCCTTGGAAAGAACTGGAAACAGAGAGGTCTGAGCTGCTCCACAGGGAGGAGGACAAACAAGTGAAGTAGAGGGGTGGAGGTTGTAGGGAATCCAGAGGGAATAAAGGCTGATTCCCCCCCCGCCCCGGCAGGAAACCGTGCGAGGGGAAAATATGGTGAACGTGAAATTCGTCACTGGCAAGGATTGCACAGGGGCTTTAAGAAAAGAATCTGTAATGTGTCTGCTGAATTTAAAGATGGTGGAATCAGGCACTTTGCCCCTCCCTCCTTGTTTCAAAAATCACTCTCTGGGACACCTGGGTAGCTCAGTTGGTTAAGCATCTGCCTTCAGCTTAGGTCATGATCCCAGGGTCCTGGAATCAAGTCCCACATTGGACTCCCTGCTCAGCGGGGAGCCTGCTTCTCCCTTTCCCCGCTCCCCCTGCAGTACACTCTCTCTCAAATAAATAAATAAAGTCTGAAAAAAAAAAAAAGAAAAGAAAAAACACTCTCAAACAAGGAGAAGGAGGAAAGCAAACAAATACATCTTAGATGCACCTTTGTCACCCTGAACTGCAATATACGAAAATGGAAACCAGACAAAGGAACTAGAAGGAGGAATGGATGGACAAATTTTGCAGACAGATTTTTAAAGAAGGAACTCCTTGTGTACCCAAAAGAGGATGCCATTAGATAAAGCTTAAAAATAACTGTATCAAGAAATAGTGGATATGGAAATGTATACCTGAAGAAAACCCTAGAAGAATGGCTGACTTTCAGAAAGGAACAGGGTATTACTATTATTTAGTTTGGGTTTTATATATATATTTTTTTAGTTGTTATTGACTGTTGAAACTTTGATGTGATACTTTGATTTAAAAAAGCAATTTAAAACATGGATTTTTATTTATTTATTTATTTATTTATTTATTTATTTATTTTGCATCTCACTGTTGCTCCATTGTAATAGCCCAAGACTTCAATTCCAGTTATACATGCTGCCATGGGAAACTCCAGTGAGAAGAGTGTTCTCAAGACGGGGAGGACAGAAGGGGGCCAGCTGCTGGATGGGCTGAAGGTGTGAGGTGAACTCCAAACCTGAACCCAAAAGGACAGTAACAGGAGGGCCATTCTCTGGGTGCAGCGGGTAAAGCCAGTTTATGGATTGGCGAGGACCAGGGTAGAGCAGTCCAAAAAAGAAACCGATCGTGTAAGTTTAGCTCAGTGTCTCTCAAACTGCAATGTGCATACAATGTACCTGTACAGAGCCATTCAAGAGGATTCTGCATTTCTAGTAAGATTTCAGGTAGTGCCAAGGTTCCTGTGCATTCTGGTTGGCAGGGCTGGAGGCTGAAGGGGTTTGAGAGGGGAGCAAGGGCTTGGCTGAGGAGAGGGAGGAATGGATTCACGGGTGCCAAGTCTGAGTTCGTGGGACAAAGACCCTAGTCTTGTGGGGCTAAGACTAGACAAGCAGGACATCAGAGGAACTGGGGGACACATCAAAGACAACTTACCTCCGAGGGGTTACCTCTGGCCAGCTCTGACAAAGCTCTCAGTGTTTTGTTCCGGGCAAAGCTGGCCCGCTATGGGGCAGATAAAGAGTTGCCAGCCAGACCTTGGCTATCTGGCCTCACCCTCCCCTCACTGCCCTCGCTGAGGAATGACATACGCTGATGATCTGTGCAGGAGCCCTGACCCAGGGCCAGGGGATGGCATAGGCGAGGATGTCAGTCTCCTCAACTTTCCTTCCTTCCCCGCAACTGTCAAAACCCCAACCTTGTCTCCTCCATCTTCCCTGTGCCATCCACCCTTCCACAATGGCTTCTGTTGGGGGCACCAGACTCGTTCCTGCCTTTCCCACAGAAACAGTCTAAATGGTGGTAACATGGGTGCTCTAAGTCAGTTTAAAATAATAGACCAGTAGATACAATGGCGATGACTCACATTTAAAAGAGGGTCTCTCGGGGCACCTGGGTGGCTCAGTCAGTTAAGCATGTGCCTTTGGTTTGGGTCATGATACAGGGGTCCTAGAATGGAGTCCCACATTGGGGGCTCCCTGCTCAGCAGGGAGTCTGCTTCTCCCTCTCTCTCTGTGCTCTCTCTCGCTCTCTCATGTAAATAATACAATCTTTATGAAAAAATAAATTAAAGAGTGCTTCCCTTGTGTAATCATTCTCTTAAGCACTAATTTATTTCTCCTAACAGTATCATTATCCTCCTCTTTCCGATGAGGAGACCGAGGCAGAGAGAAGGCAGTCCCCGAGGACACGGAGAGTGGAGCTGGGATTCAAGCCAGACAGCTGGTCTCACCATCTGCTTTCCTAAGAGGCTATGGCTCCTGGCACAGAGAAAAATTGCATCATAGGCAAATTTTCATCTGTAGGTAACAAGAGATAATGAGAGAGAGAAACACTTTTTAAACTGTAGACAATTGCCTGCCATTGTTCCCACTTAGTCATGCCCTAGAGAGTGTGTGGCACCTTCCAGCTATAAATCTGAGGTTCCCTTGGTCCATCCCAGTTCCTTCTCTCTTGTCAGACTCTAAGGGAACAACATCCCCAGGCACCGAATTTCATTCCATTTTAAAGACTCATTTCAGCACGCGGTACAGATCCTGGGATGCAAGCCAAGTGCTTCATCCTGTGCCCGGGTAAAGAAATGGTTACCTGCTCTGGGCTGGAAGAAAAGCTGACTTGGGGAACTTACCAACAGACAAAGTGGCTAAAGACTCCCCTTTAGAATTCTCTACTGTGGTAAACGTCTATAGTCCTTCAGGTCCATATTGTACCCCATGGGCTAGCTTGGGCACCTGACCATCCCTGAAAGCACCCCACCACATTCCTTCGCCTCCCTGCCTTCCGCTGACTGGTCTCTCTTCTTGGCTTGCCCCAGTTTCTTTGACTGGATAATACCTACTTATCCTTTAAAATCCAGCCCCTCTCAGAAGCCTTCCTTGGTCCACTCTGGATGAATTGAACACCCTATTCTGAAGCCACGGCCGCCCCACAGAGAATCCATTGCTTTGCTTGGTCAAGTTCTCCTGCCTGCTTCCTTCATTGTTAGGGTCAATTCCTTGAGGGTAAGGTTTTTGTCTCTATAATTTGCAAAGACTAACCCGTGCCTGGTTCTTAATACGCTCTGAACAAGTGTTTATCAAGTGGACACGGAAAATGTCTGAGGAGGTTCTATGTGCTGCCTCTCTATCTGGGGCAACTTACTCTTCTCCAGTGTGCACTTACTTCTCTCTCTCTCTCTCTCTCTCTCTCCCCCTCTCTCTCTCTGTGTCTCTGTCTCTAATCTACATTGTATTTCTCCTTCAGTCTTCAGTTACAGTTTCCAGGTCCTCCTGCCACAAGTGCCCACCGCACACCATACTTCCCTTTCTTTAAGACGTGTCTCTCAGTTTTGTTTTTTTTTCCCCCCCACGTTTGTCTTCCTGGTCAGGCAGTCAGCCCCTTAGGGACAGAAACCTCGTCTCTGCCCCTTCTGGCACCTACCACAGCCTTGGGTACTCAGGAGGCACTCAGTCAACGCTTGTTTAGTAAATGAACAAACAAATGAGTCAGTGGGTGATTATATTTTTGAGTTCCCCAGAGTCAAACCTTTCATTTGTAGCTGGGGCCGGGGAGAGGAAGGCCCAAGAGGCCAAGAGCACAGAATGGGAGAAGGCACTCACTTCAGAGGCCAACTGTGAACTTGCATCAGCCTGGCAGGGAGGCCTCCTTCCCTCCAGGCCCTTGGGTGCTTGTTGTCTCACCCAAGTCCTGGCCCCGTTCCCACTTCCTCCTTAGAAAACTCTGGCCTCTCTCCATGCAGGCAACAGAAATCAAATACACCCCTATTAAGCCAAAAGCTGGAATTGATTCACTCACATAAAAGGAATTAGAAGAAGGGGAAGGCTTGGGGATTCCTGGAACCAGGAATTCCAACGTAATTGGAACTCTCTCTACTTCCTTCTCTTTCCCATTTCCCTCTGCTCCCGTGTATCATTCTCTCAGACCAGCATACTTTGGATTCTAAAATCTCCTGTTGGTTCTGTTTCTCTGGAGGGCCCTCCCTAATACAGTGCTGATACAAGTTTCTTGAGAAATTGGATTCTTACTCTCTCCCCCTCAGCCAGCTCTAACCCCACCCTGCATTTTGGGTGTGGAGAAAGTGGCAGGAACCTGCCCAGGCCTCCCCCGTGCTCTGAGGCACGGGCTTCCATCCCTATCTCTTAGATCACTGTGTTGAGACCATCCAGAGGGCACGGGCCCGCGACGCAGCAAGGGGAGTGCAGAGTTCCTCCGGTCCGAGAACACCTGCTCCACATAATGCAGGGGAACAACCGACCAAGGTTGGCAGGGAAGTCAGGGCTGAGATGAAAAGGAACAGCTGGCACCCTTTGAAAGGCTCAGCGCATCGGGAAGCAGCAGACGGGTTTAGTCATTCCTAGCAACCCGCCCGGAGGCCCCCGGAGTGTGACTGCTCTTTAGAGACAGCGGGGGATGGAGGAGAAGGGGGGACCGAAGCCCACAGAGCAGCCCTGCCGTGTCATGCCCTCCTCACACCGCCCCGCGACTAGCCCAGGGCATTTCTAGATTGTTTAAAAAAAAAAAAAAATCAAGCCCTTGCCTCAGAGCGGGGGCCAGGACCCTGGGAGCTTTCTGGAACTCCAGCTCCTGCCCGCTTGCTGGCTGTGCCCTCAGGTCATTCAACATCTTGAAAAACTAAAATGTGCGTCTTAAGACCTACGTCTTAGATATGTTGTGAGGTTTATCCAATCCCATGAGGCACGGCAAGCCCTTAGCTCAGCAGGGGTTGCACAAATGCCGATGGTCAAGGGCCGCGCTGTTCTCCGGGAGGGATGGCGCATCCCGACACCGGGAGGCAAAGCAGGAGGCTGACTCTTCACCCAAACGTGGGGGTTCTCCAACTTCGCTGTGCCTAAGAATCGCCGGGGGACTGGCAAAAACCGGTGGCTGGAGTCCAGCCCCGAAGCTTCGGATTCAGCCCAGTGGGGCGGGGCCAGAGAAGGGGTTTCCCAAAGAGTGCCCCAGGGCTACCGCTCCCCGGGATCACAGGGATCACACTTTGAGAACCGCTCTTCTCCCGAGCCCTGCAGGCCCAGCTGCACCTGAGAGGCGCCAGGGAGGTTTATACACCAATGAGATTCTGACTGAAGGGATTTGGGGTGTGACGTAGGTATCAGCAATTTTTAATGCTTTCCACATTTGTCCCCTGTGCGGTGCGCGTGGAGAACCGTGCTTCCAGCGGCTGTGTGGAGACCGTGCGAGGCTCATGATGTGTGGGTTAGGACACTGGGGTTCTGCCAGCTTAGGCCGTGCACCTTCCGAGAGAGAAAGGGCAGCTCCCACACTCAGTTGGGAAATTTTCCTCTCCTGGGTGCTTTCTCTCAGCCTTGCCTCCCTTTTTCCAGCACGGCCATCTCCTCTGCCCATGTCAGGGTCCTGGGAGAGCCCTACCAAAGGCGTCAGCCCCAAGGTCTAGGTCAAGGCTGACTGGTTTCTGTTTCTGGGTCTAAATCTGTGTGTGTGTGTGTGTGTGTGTGTGTGTGTGCGCGCGCGCGCGCGCGCACGTGTGTGTGTGTGTGTGTGTGTGTGTGTTGGGTTTCTGGGGTTGGGGCCCTACCACTGATCACTGGACTCCAGGCTCTGACCTGTGTGGGTCCAGCTGCCCTATGCCTCCTGCTGGGCCTTAGGAGGGGGGTGCACTCACCCGCTGGACTTGACCCAAGGTCTGCTCCCTCTGAGCCCAGGTCATGCTGCTGGACTTCTGCTTCCTTTGTGAATCCTGTGATGTTCTGGGCATTTAAAATGCCAGAGTTAAAGCCTTATGTTTAAATTTCAGAAAGGGACCCTCCTTACCCTTTGATGTTCACAACACAAATAGATCTTCAAAGGGTATAATACTAACCTCAGCTTCTTGGCTTCTTTAAAAAAGAAAAAAAAAATGCTCCATTGCTGAAATGCATCATTTCTAATTAGGGCCCTTGCCGGGCTGAGGAGGCTGTGGAAATGCCCCACCCATGTCCTCTCTCAATCCTCCCCACCCTGGCTTAGCTCCCCCATTGCACCTTGAGTCGGGTCCCCCTGATTCTCTGCTCCCAGCCTCTCCTTTCATGAGACCCACTCCCTCTGACAACATAACAGCTAGGATCGTCAGAAAGCACAGGCAACTTCCCATCACCCCCAAGGATGGAGGTAGGTAGGGTGATTTCTTACCATCTCTTATATATTTCTAGGTCTCAACTGGGACTTTTCTCCCCTGCCTGGCCATCTCCATATTCGGCTAACCTCAGGACATGATAGGCAATGCTGCTGTAACAGGTGCACCTCCAAATCTCTGAGGCTTCTCCCCAAAGAGGGCTTTTTTCCCACATAGGTTAAATCTAGGCTGGACAGCCTCCTCCGGCTTGAAGCTGCCATGTCTGGAAACCGTGGCCTCCAGAGCACCTGCGTCACTGCTGGAGAGGAAGAGAGAGACAGAGGAGGTTCAGTGGCTCATATACTTGGGCTAGTAAGTATCTCTGCCCCCAGTCCTTTGGCCCAAAGTAGGTGTGTGGCCCCATACTGACTGTAGGAAGCACGTGGAATTTTGGGTGAGCGCTAACTGCCACATTGTCCTTTCCAGGCGAACATACACTGTTTTCATGATAGTGCTTTAGATTTCCCAGTAAGACAAGTCCAAGGTACAGAGGGAGAGCTCTTAACTCTGCACTTAACTTCCAGATCCATACTCTGCCCTTCCCGGACTTGGAATCTCCTGTTCCTTCTGCTCTCGACCCTCCATTGGGTTCAGTCAGTGGAAAATGAACACTGGGAAGTGGGCAGCAGCAATGGGAAGTTACCACCAAGAAATCAGGAGGTTGGAGGAAAGAGAGTGCTTTCCCATATTGACCTATTAAATCCTTGTGACAACCCTTGAGACAGATTCTACTATTTTCCCCAATTTTCAGATAAAGAAACCAAGAAACAGAGACTATGGAACTTGCCTGAGAACACACAGCTCTAAATGGTAACATTTGATTTTGAACTAGGGAGTCTAGCTCAAGAGTCCTTGCTCTTAACATCTATCCTACTATGCCACATTCTGACCCACTTATGTTTCCATTGAGCCCAGCCTGCATAGGTCTGTGGGCTTGCCAAGGGTTCCTTCCACCTTCGTCTCCTGGTTTCAGTGATTGTTCTGGTTCCCAGACCCCCCAATATCTAGGTCCAAGGAGGCTGTACTTGTGTGATCTCTGAGCCTCTGTCCACTGTGAGACACCTGTTTAGCCTATGGTTAAATAATGTCTTCTTTCTCCCCTTCCTCCTCCTCCTCCTCCTCCCCCTCCCCCTCCTCCTCCTCCTCCCCTTCCCCTCCTCCTCCTCCCCTTCTTCCTCTTCCTCCTCCTCTCCTTCTTCTTCTTCTTCTTCTTCTTCTTCTTCTTCTTCTTCTTCTTCTTCTTC